>NW_020451228.1:166391-256742 GCF_003343035.1 Apteryx rowi | reverse complement strand
GCCGGCTGTTGCTGGGGGGGGGGTCGGGATGAAAGCTGGGGTCTTCCTCTGCGTTGTGCGTGGTGCCCTTCAGGTCGCGCGCATACATTTCACAATGCAATATCGCTCTGCTGGCTCAGTACAATCATTGTGGTGATAGCCCGTACTTAGCGCCTAGTTTCATGGTAAAATCACTTCACGAGTTGATAGCCCGTACTTAGTGCCTAGTTTCATGGTAAAATCACTTCACGAGTTGATGTAACAAATTATCACCTATCACAGCTCTTTTTAAGTCTCTCTTCATATGGAAGCAGTACCATGGTTATAATCATTTTTATTGCCCATGTCTGGATTTCAAGTGTAACTTATTTCAGATGGGCTGACCAAATCTGGATTAGATAGACTAAGCAAGGATACACCAATGTTCTGTATAGCAGAACTAAGGTATTTTCCTTGGTGTTCTCTATTTCCTTTTTAAAAAGTATATATGGTATTTTTTAGCAACTGCTCTACTTCGAGAAGATGTTTCATTGAATCCGTAAGAAGGTCTATAGCTTTTTCTGGAATAATTAAAGCTGCTGTAGAATTACGCATTTTACATTCTTTCTTCTGCTCCTGGTTATCCAGCAATCCTCTCTGAATTCTGTCTCATGTTATGTTGCCCAGCCAAGTTTTGCTTGTTTTTTTCTAAAATTACTCACATTCCTTTATAACAATGAGTAACGGAAGTAATTTCATGTTATGCAGAAAGCTTGCCCCTTTACTTTTCACTCATTCTTCCTGGGTACTAATGAAAGTACTGATGTGTCAGAAATCTTCCCTATCTTCTATATTGCAATTGAGAACTTGAAACTTATACAGAAGCAGTTCAAGGCTAATATTAGAAGAATTATCTTAAAAGCAAACAGAACACCAAAGGGACCTAAGTGAGGAACAGACTTACAGCGATGGACTGATATCATATAAATATATTATTGGTTATATGGGTCAGGCTTTGTCAACTCCCAGGAACAACACTAGTGAAAATGCACGTAGCCTGGTGTAAACCATCCATATCCTCACTCTACGCAGCATAGGCTGCCCTTTGGCACCATGTCTATCCACACATCCTAAAGGCGTGGCTGCAAGGTCCTCTGCCCTAAACTCAACTCATATGTAGTAGACACATGATGTGACACTGCTACACAATCCCATAACAGCATGGCCATGTCCTGACTGGGGCATTACCCACCTCCAAGGTTCAGCCTGCCTGACTGCCAGCTGGCTAGCTCTTCTCCTTCCACATCAGGCTGCGGGCACAGGACACATCACCTTGCCTCCTGCTCTCCCTCCATTAGCTCCTCACCATCTGACCAACAGCCTGGACACATTTTCCCAGACAGAGCCTGGAGGCTTGGTGCAAAATAGAGAAATGGATCATGAGAATAAGAGAACAATTTAACTATGATGTGGATTTTCATAGCCAACTGCTAGCCAACTTAAAAGTTGGAAAATAAAAAGTGGAAAATAAAAATGAAGAAAATGTATAGAAGCTGAGAAAGGGAGTTTTAAACTGTGTTTATGTAAGAAGTCATCAGTACAAAAGCTTCTTTAATCAGCACGCTTATTCCTTCTGTTATTCCGAGACAGTGGGCTCTGGCAGTTGCTTTTGCTGCACTCTCTGAGGGCAGCTATATTCCTCTGCTGCCAGCAAGGCACCTATTGCTGAAATAAGCTTGCCATTTCAGCCCAGAACTACAAAGTTATCTGTAGAAATTCCTTTGCAGCACAGAAAGGAAGCCAAACTTCCCAATTATATCAAAATTGTAATATACAAAGGTAGAAATCTCCATAGTAGCACTTTACTATTGATGAATCATAAAATGCTTTGCATATACAAAGTGCTTTTGATCCAAGAATCTCAAAGCATTCTTGTGAATTCAGTGAGTTTCCAAACAACACCTCTCTTGAGTATCTGAACAGAATCATGCCTATTTTACAGATAAAAAAAATGAGGCAGAGTAATTTGTTCAAGCTGGCACAGCAGACAATTAACAGATAAAAGTATATGAGTAAAGATTCCTCACTTTTAGTTTTGAATAGGGGTGTCAACAGCACATGGGAACAGAAACTCTCTGGCACTTTATGTAGTCTTCAGCAGGTATTTATTCTGTAAGTATCTTAATTGCTTGATCATAAAACTAAAACAGATTAAAAGTACAATCACATCAGCAGACCAGTGAATTCATGATTATAATGTATTTTGAAGATAAAACTATTGTAATAATTGCAAAGGGCACTCAGATGAATCTAGTAAATTTTACATGCAACTAACAAGCATTGGTAATAGGCATACTATAAACAAATAGGCTAGATGATATAATATCTAATTTCTACCATGTTTACAAAAAAATGTAAAACTTGCATTTTTCACAGCTTCAGTGAAAAGACATTAAAAAAGGTATTATCTAACAGATTATCACCTGTAAATAAAGCCCATTAAAGTTGATTTTTAAAGCCCTAATATAAATAAGAATCTGATCCGACTTCTTTTATGTTTTTTAAAATGTTTCAAACAGTATTAACTTCACACTTCAGTCTCCATGCACATGTTGCTGCTGGGAAAATACAGCATTTGCTTTAAGATTGTATTTTACATCTGGTTTTAAAGATAAATATCACTGGTATTTCTGTTTGCTGATTTGGTTTTGTGTGTTTGCTTTATGGAACACAATCTAAACTAACCTTAGGAGTGTCCAGGTTTCAGTTTTATTAAGCACTAACCAAAATGCATGCATCTGTCCAACACTAAAACACCATAAACACTGTAACACTATAAAGCACTATGCACAAAGATCCTTAACAGTTTCAGGTTCTTTCAAATACGTGCTATTAATCCACAGCTGTCTGAGCAAAGAATTCATTGTGGCATCTATCAGAAGATACTCCAACGCATCTCATTCTTGTTACACCAGAGTGAAATCAGAACATTATGCTAGAGAATCAGAGGTATTAGGCTTCAATGAGACTACTTCAGTAATGTGAACCACATCAGATCAAACCTTCGTAACCTGTCATGCAGTAGCACTGACCACAATAATCTCAGTGCAGAACAGGGCTCTTAAACAAAACTGGTTTACCAGTTATCAAGGTCACAAATGCTCACCTGCTTACCTTTGTTATTACAATTTTAAGAGGCCCCCATTCATTTTACTCACTTCCATCCAATTGCCAGCATTTCTGTCCCCAGTATGCTTGCACAGTTGATCTGGCATTCAGCACAGTGGAGGTTATTGATACTAGTTAGAGATGAAATAGAGAGGATGGAGGGTAGAGGCAGTGGCAAAACGGTACACGGCCAAATGGAAGAGCTAGACAGGAGAGAAACTTGGCAACAGGTCAACCTTCTTGCTAACAGCCTCCTGTAGCCAGTTCCCGCTGCCTATGAAGGTTCTGCCCTTCTTAGCTGTGTGCTTTAACCGAGATTAAAATCCTCCTCCAGGAAGATCGAAATGATAACCATTTTCGCAAACCTCATCCCCAAATGTGCTTATTGGGCAAGATAAGCAGCTCTGCCTCAGATTCGTGCGTGCCGGGGACCAAGCTGCTGTTTTCTTCCTTCCGGCAGGAACGTGCCTAGAGCATGGGCCACTGAGCTCCTCGGACACAGCGCTGCCGGCAGAGAGCCCCCAGGGCGCTTGGGGCTCGGGAAGGCTTTCTACCCGGCCAGCCCCCCTGCCCCCCTGCGGTTTGAGACAAATGGAGCAACCTTTATATATTGCTCGCCAAGACAGCAGAACATTGAGGCGATTGACAGCTTAAAGAAAAACAAACAAAAACCACAAAAAACACCAGACGTTGCAAAAAAAAGAAAAAAAAAAACACACTCGCACAGCCTCCCACCCCTGTTTACTCCGGTCTCTGCCTGCCCCCATTTCCAATGGGGTGAACGAAGAGCAGAGGAAAACCAGCCCGACCCCCAGCGGCTGCAGACCAGGGCCCCGGCAGCCCTGCTCTCCACAGCAGGCAGAAAGGCGCTCGGGCTGCCCGCCGCCCCCCTCGGGAAGGAGTATGTTAAATTCCCCACAGAAGAACCCCCAAACCAGCCCGCGCCGCGCCGCCCCCGGGCACACGCGCCGAGCCGGGCGGCGTGGCGGCGAAGTGCGCATCCGCAGCCGTTGGAGCCGTTGGAGGGCGTGAGTCCCTGCCGTGAAGGGGGGGGGGGTGTCAACGGCGGTTGCCCTGGGAAACGGCCGCTGCCACCAGCCGAGGCGGAGGGGCGCCAGGGACGCGGCTGCGCAACGCCGAGGGGGAGACCAGCGCGAGACACGTGAGCGCGTCCCCGCCAATAGGAGCGCAGCGAGGACGCTCGCGAGGCTTCGTTCTCTATGGCAACCGTCACCCCGTAGTCAACCGTTGGCTCCTGTCGCCCCAACCGTCCCCTCGGCACCGGCGAGGGGCCGCCATGGTGAGTAACGGAGCTGCCTTTGGACCGGCAGGTCCTCAGGGCGGAGGGTGGCGCCTCTCCCTTTGCTGGCCTTGCTCCACACGGCGGGCCTCTTCAGCTCGGGACACAGGGTACCGGCGCTGGCGGCCGCCGTCCCGGGTGAAAGTGGGCTCCTCACGACGGCGAGGGACAGAATCCCGCTGAGCAGCGCCGTAGTCCTGAGGAGACCCTCCTTGTTTGTCGCCTCTGGAGCTGGGGCAGGGAGGGCAGCCCGCCTAAGCCCTGTAGGGGGGGTGCAGCCCTTTGTCGTGCAAGGGCCGCTTGGGAGAGTTGCTGCTGCTCGCGGTTCTGGGCGTCTGTCTCATCCCTGCTGGGTTCTGCGGAGACTGGCGGTGTTTGAGCTTTTTGCAGGATCCGATGCCGCAGTTACTTAACTGGAGATCAGCGTAACTGATCTAGAGATCACGAATGGCTTTGGCTTGACTTTATTTATTTATCGGTTTAATTTGCCTTTGTAGACGCTTTCTGGATTCTGAGGTTTCAGCACTGGTGTTAGCATATTTCTTTCTTTCTTTCCTAACTGTAATGAAGAGAAACTTTTCATCTAAAGAAAACCGAGCAGCAACAGAACATAAATTGGGCTTCTCAGGTGATCTCATTTGCAAGTACTGGGACTTTGTGGGAGATGCCAGATTTGCAGCCACATTGTGAGAGTTTGCTTTATTAACGGCTATTGGCCTTTCCTAGACTGCCTTTAATTTCCAAGAGGTCTGGATYTGTGCTCACATTTTCAGTATTATTCATCCAGGTATTGCAGTATTGCATTTATACTTGAGCTACACTGTGCAGTTGTATTAATAAGGATTAAGCGATCAGATTACTTGTTTTGACTGAGTGGCTGTCTTGCTGCCTCCAGCATCAGCAGTGCTAGCCCAGTACGTTGGAGTCAATAAAATAGACTTCACCTTTGGTTGCACCAGCTTGCCAGGGACTGTGATTATAAACTCCCATTCATGCCTTGTGAAGGTCGTGCCTCTTTGTGACTGATGCTACCTGCACTAGCAAGATTTAATCTAACATAATTTGCCATGCAATACTCCTTCATCTGAAATGCAGACATACATGGAAGTGCTAATTAGCTAGATCTAAAAAAACAATTCTTTCTTAATTTGCCCTAAAAATCTTTGTTTCTGGGCAGTAGGCTGATAAGAAACAAATTTGGGTTATCACTTAAGATTACATGGGAAATCTCATGATTTTACATATAAACTAACAGGGCAACATAACTTACCTTCCTGTGTATTTCTTTTATTGCATCTTTAAAAGATAAATATATAGTTCAGCTGGATTATACACGTGTACATATAATACAAAGAAAACTTTATCCAAGAGCTTCCTCTCCCCTACAGTCCTTCTGATTCTTTATAGCCTTTTCCAGATTGTCTCTGCTGCTGATTTTGTATGACTTTTCTGAGGGTATTGGTTATTTGAGGATTTATTTTGAAGTACTGGTACTTTTAAAGGGGTAGCACTTATGTGAGATATGCAGGGGTTACACATGTGAAAATATGCTTGTTTTCTAACATACTAGTAAACATGATAACCCTTTATAAAAAGCAAACATGGAAACTAGTTGGAGGGCAAGTCTTTGCAATACTAATGTTCCCTTTCACTTATTTCAATGTGTGAATCTTTATGCTTATCTCCTTGTCTACAGGCAGAGCTAGGCCTTAATGAGCACCACCAGAATGAAGTGATCAACTATATGCGCTTTGCTCGTTCCAAGCGTGGCCTACGTCTAAAAACAGTGGATTCTTGTTTTCAGGACCTTAAGGACAGCAGGTAGCATGAGGAGGATACTGTAGTAAGCTAAAAATTGCAGGGAGCCAGAATTGAGCAAAATATGTTAGTGACAGTTGTAGGTTTAATGCTTGATGGGGTGACTTTCTTCAGACAGTTTATATATTCGTACTGAGCAAGAAAGACCCCATAATTTTTCTGAATATTACAAGTCAAGCCCTTTTAAAACTGTTGTTTAAATCCTTAGGAATTAGCATAGAAATAACAGCATGACATTGATTTACGTCTTACTTCTTATGTCTAAATTTGATACGAGACTCTAAATGGAAGTTATATTTCTGTTTGTAGTGTTTCCAAGATAAAATGTAAATGGATTAACAAAATTACTTGTGGCATTGTCATCTAATAATTATTGATAGCAGATGGTTTTAGAAGGACATTGTGTTATTTATAAGTGATACTTGGTGTAGTGAGGTCTCTTATAACAATGCAGAATTGTTATCTTTATCATATATGGCCTGTGTGACTTTTCTGTTTAGACTTGTTGAGGAGACCTTCACAGTTGATGAGGTGACGGACATGCTGGATGGATTGCAGACTGTTGTACACAGTGAAGTGGAATCAGAACTCATAAATACAGCTTACACCAATGTTTTACTTCTACGCCAGCTCTTTTCACAGGCTGAAAAATGGTACCTTAAGTTACAGACAGACATCTCTGAGTTGGAGAATCGGTAACATATATTGGACTATAGAGAACCTCTTTCAATAATAAGAAAACTTCTGAGTGTTGCTTACTTATATTCTTTTCCTAACCTTAGAAAGTTATTCTTTTCCTATTGTACCAATGATAGATTAGTTTCAAATCTTCTGTCTATAAAGTAGCGAGATAAATGATACTTTCAGATTTGTCATGGAAAATGTTTTATTTGTGAGTATAATTAAATATAATTAAATTAATCAGTTAAGAGTGGGTGATAGGATTTGATTAATAATTTGATTATAAGTAGCTTATTTAGAGTCTTTGATTTAAATATCTTACAATTTTAATACATATACCGTACTACTGCATGACATTGTCCATTGTGTTTATTGTATTTGCATGGAGTTTCATCCTGTACTTCTAACAAGAATCTTATACTCAATAAGGAGCATAGCATGAGCCTGGTAGAATGTGTTTCATGACATAGCTCATTCAGTAAATGAATGCCTCCCTTTATTTTTCTCTTCAAGAGAATTGTTGGAACAGGTTGCTGATTTTGAAAAGTCAGAATTTACATCTTCAAACAAGAAGGTAGAGTTTTATTTTAAAATATCATAATTAAATGCCATGTGGAGTCAGGAGTGGTGTTTAAAATAATTACTTAGTACTGCCTCTTTGTGTTTTAAGAGAAAAAAGTATTTGCTCAATGTAACCTTTAAAGGTCTTCAAAAAGTAGCAGTTTACAATTCAGCACCAAGTCTCACACTGACTTGCCTTGGCTATTTCTAGTTTAGGGATTCTGCACGCTCTGGACATGCCTCCTAAGCCTGATCCCAAAGTCAGCCAGACCAGGGATGTGTTGGAGCATCTGCTCCCGGGTTCCCTTCCCCTGGAAGCTGTGGTAAAACGCGCACAGGCTCATGGCCAGGCTTTGTCCCAACATGAAGCTGAGAAGATCCCACAATACAGATATAGCTCTAGCTTATCTTGTATGAATAACATTGAATCTTATTTGTTTTGTAACATAAATGTATATTTAATTAATACAGATAATATTTGAGTACTTAAATTTTAAATTATTTTGAACTAGGTACATTTTTTTGACTTACAATCACTTTTTTTTTTTTTCCCCCTAACTCTTCTGTCTTCTAGTAGCTGCAGCATCAGTGGTCTTTTATTAATTTGAATTTTCTGTTTGTGTGCAGTACTTCTGTTTAAACTTTAGCTGAAAGTGAATTATATAATGTGGCTATATATAATTTTAGGGCCAGGCTACCAGTAAAAATGAACTCAGAATAAAAGATCATTCATTTGCTTTCCAAAAGAAAGCAGAATTGACTGCCATTAGTTATTTTACAGCCTGAAAGAATACTTTTCTTCCTCTGAACAATCTGTATCATTCTTTTTTTTTTCTTTTTTTTTTTAACCTTTATCATCGCTTTAGCCCAGTGCTGATCTCATTAAGCCGAAACTGGCTCCATTAAATGAAGGTGGGTCAGAGCTGCTAAACAAGGTAAGAATTTGTCTCTTGATGCAGCTGTAATTGATGACTGTTTTGCATATTCAGCTGAACTGGAAAGCTGTACAGTAATATTTGTATAATGTATCTTTCACTATTCAGCAGTGAATGTTATATACAACGGAATGCAAAGTAAAATGCTAATATATTAATAAATATTCTGAAGTACCTTTTATTTACTGTTTGGTTATGGCCTCTAGCATTTATTGCAATATTAAACTCCCTTTTGCAAAGACACTTTGGCTTTTGTAATTTTTTACTTTTCCATTTAATGACTAAAGTTAGTAGAAACTACTATTCAGCTGTGTTTCATGAAGCTGGACTTCCTACAAGGAAGTAAATTAAAATATGTAGCTGGCTGAAATGATTAGGATATCGGGAATTTTCTGTATTGCTTGAAGTCAGTCCTATTAAATTCCATCTTTTGGGGGTTTTTTTGTAGCTTAAATTTCTCCTAAAGAAACAAGAACTTAAGAAAGAACTTGAATTTTACTAAATTTGAAAATGCCTAATTTCCCACTTGTTAAAAATGTTCATAGTTGTAAAACATGTTCTAATACTTAATATTAGCAACAGTTTTTATTACAGATTGAACTTATTTGGCTATTTAAAAATGCCACACATCTTACAATACGTTTTTAAAGCACGAGGAACCAAGAAGCTATTCAATGAAGAGTTGCATTTTCTGTCTTTCAGGCTGCATTACCAAAGGGGCCTGTCAAGAACAGTGTCTCAGTCATGATTGTTATTACCTTTTAAGATAATTAAAACATTCGTACTTCTGTTTTACTTATAGCTCAATGTAATTATTTCTTAAAAGTAAATTCAGAATCTGTTTCACAACAGGTTTAGTTAACTATGTGCATCTGATATCTTTTTGTCTCAAAAATAATTCAAAGTTTAAATAGTAAATTTACCATGACTGGTTTAAGACATGGTTATTTCCTGTGACACAGAACATTATAAGCAGTAGCCTGATATTTCTCTTTTAGGTAGGAACTGTGAATAAATTATTACCTGCCTGTTAATTGAAAATATAAGTGATAAACAGCAATGAGATTTGTATCTCTAACATGCAATTTTGTTATCATGAACCATTATACTGCAAGATGATAAACTTATCGACCCTGATTCAGTAAAACAAACGTTAAATTTAAGTGAGAGGTCTTATAGATTACAGTATAACTGCTCATATATATTTAATTCCTTGCTATCTGAGGCAGAAGATACAATAACTTGCACGTCAGGCTTATGAAGTCAGTAATCCTTATCAGCAAGGCCATCTTTACAAGCATTTACAAGCATTCTTGCTTTCTTGAACTGTTAGGCTTATTTTCTTACTTGAAATATTTGGAAAACTGAAAATAGCACAAGAGTGTTCACACGCGAACTATTTCTTGTTTATTTACCCAAAGGAAATTGCTAGACTTCAAGAAGAAAATGAAAAATTGAAGACCAGACTCAAGACAATAGAAACACAGGTAAATTCACTGCGAGCTTGGATACTTAATGTTATTTAAATATTAAAACTATTCAAATAAGAATATCATTGTTGTTATTGTCATGTTTTCAATGAAAATATGCTTATGAGGTTTTTTTGCAGGCTACAACTGCACTAGATGAAAAGGCCAAACTAGAGAAGTCACTGAAAGATTTACAGATGATCCAGGGAGATCAAAAGGTAATGTAATTGTCAGGGTTTTTTCCCCAGTATTTATCACTACTATGCCATTAATTGGTCTGTGTGGTATGTTTCCTTTCTGGCAAATATAAAGGTTCAGCTTAGTATTGTCATGTTCCTGCTGACGTTGTCGTGTTTCTGCTGGTCTGTCAGTCAGCAGATAACCTAGTATGTTAGTTTATTTTATGACATATTTTGTGTCACATAGACCATGATAAGATACTATCAGAAAGTATTACTTCAGAGTTCATATTTTCAAGGGCAATATTTATTTTAACAAAGGTAAGTTTACGTCTGTTTCCTCCTTTTTGCTAATAAAACAATGACATCTAATCTGTTTTTTATAGCAACAATAAAACTCTTATTTTTTCCAGCATTTATCACAGTTGCTTGATAAAGACATGCACAAGCCAGACTTGCTTCTTCTTGATTCAGATTTTAAAAACCTAAATGCATGCATGTATGTCCCGATCGTATATTCCTAAACATCAGTTGAAGTTTTGCCACAAACGTCAATGAGCGTGGGTCAGATGGCAAATGTTTAATTTTAAATAATTCTACCCATATCAACGTACTATCAAAAATGGTTCACCAGGTATTTTTACTACACAAAGTTTTGAATCTTTTCTGTAAATGTTGGATTCAGACACGATTAGTTGTTGCTACAGAAAAAAACATTAAAAGGTAGTGCTCCTATAGACTGACATAGGAAAATCTGTTCACGTCACTTTAGTATTTTTCTTTAAGCCTGTACCTTTATTTTGTTAATAATAAGGATTTTCTCAAGTTTATTCATATTTGATTTTTTGTCTTAAATTTAAAATATTTTAGTTCAAACTTTTAGCAAAATTAGAACACTTTAATCCCATTCTTTTGAGAAACTGATGTTTTTAATTCCTGCAGTATTTTCAGATTTGAAGCAAGCTTTCAAGTTCACTATTTCCACTTCAATTTTCATGTTTTAATCATGATTTCTTTTTATTTTGCTTTCTAACTGGGGGTTTATGGTATGTACTTGGCTTTCTTCTCTAATTTTGTCTAGTAACTTCCAAAATCTGTATTCAGTACAGTATTATTTAGGGAATTTATCAGTCATGGCAAATATTTTCTTTAATAATTTAAGGTTTAATAAAATAGATAAAGGTTTAATATTAAAGAGTTGTATTAAATCCTGGATTGTAGTTTGAAAAGACTGGAACCAAATCTCATCCTTCTTTTGGGGTTAAACATGAACTGGCCTGAATGTCAGGGCTGCTGACTATCTGCAGCTTTCACGTCCTAATTTCTTCTCTATAATCTATCACCTTCCTCACTTGCTCTTATATTATTTATTTATGGGCATATATAGGCAGTTAAAACTAGCTAGTAGATATAGTATTGAAATATACCATTTTATTTAATCACTGAATATATTAGTTGTTTGGAGAAAATTCTACATTTCTTCTAGTTTCACTCCACGTTTTTTTAAGATGGATGTTGATAATGTGCGTCTGGGTTCATATGATTTTAAGCAGTAGTTTTCAAACTCTTTGGACAAACAAATGGCTGCTAAACTACAACAGTTTTTTTAAGGAACAATTCTTATCTCAGTAATTTCTAATTATTTTTCTTTATAGCTTAAATATGATTCCACAAAACAAATGTGGACCACAGTTTGGGAGGAACTGCTTGATGTATTGGTTTAACTTGAGGATTTAGAATTTTAATGTAGTTTTAACTTGGGGATTTAGAATGTTAATGTAGTTAACTCTTTCAGTGTCACAGTTCAGAACAGACAGTGACCGTTTTTCTAATCTGAAACAAATTATACTCTGTGGTGTTTTTCAGCAGTGCAGTTTTGGACTAGGTATCAAAATTCAAAATAAGCTTTCCTTCTACGTAGGAATACAATTGATAATAGTGCCTACACTCACCACCTCCCACACAGAAAATGAAGCAAAGCTTCCTTAGTTTTAGGGGTTTGTTCTTTTTAAGGTGCTGGTAGTTCAGCCTCATCCTGGGTCATTATGCTTTTGAGAGCCCTTTTGTTTGGGGGAGGGGGGTTGTTTGGGGTTTTTTTTTTTTTTTTTTTTTTTTTTTTTTTTTTTGAAAACCACAGAACAGTTACATGAATATAGCAGCCCAGGGCTGATGGTAAAAAGAGGTCAGGTTGTTTCCTCTCACAGTTATGGAAGTTGCCTCACAAGCAACTGTGGAGATGGGTTTTTTTATGTCTCATCAGAAAACAGTGCAACATCAGTGCCTGATTGATAATATGATCCTTAACACTGTCATCCTTTCCTACAATGTATTACACTAATGACTTTTAAAACGGCTGTGATAATGGCTTTAAAAATGTGACATAGATATTCTGATCTTAAACTGTAATATACTATTTCCATATGCTAAATAACTTCTTGTGTTACGCTTCATTACATAGTTTCACCTAATTCTTATAAAGAAGCGAAGAACAAGAACTTGATATCTCAACTTGGCAGAAAAAATGCTCCAATCATCTTTAAAATGCATTTATTAACAATTTTTAAATCTAGAAGTGTATTTTTTTTCAGTATTCTGTAATGTGTGGAATTTCTTACTTTAGTTAGTTAAAGCACTTTTAGGTTGGGTTTTACAATAGTGCAGACATAAGTCATAAAAATTAACACATACCCATTTTATATGGAATTTTGCATTTGACATTTTAAATATTTCTTCTTTTGAAGGCTAATGTAAACCAGGATATAACTGAACTGGAAAATAAAGTGGCAGCTTTGAAATGTCAGTTTGAGAAGACCCTGAATGACTCTACTGCAAATCAAAAATCCTTGGAAGAGAACTTGGTGACAACAAAGCATGACTTGCTTAAGGTTCAAGATCAACTATCCACAGCTGAAAAGGTCAGCTTTTTGTAATGTAAAGATGGGCTCCTTGCTCACTTTTTAACTGATTAAGAATTTAACAAGCATGCACCAGAGTGCAAGGACCACAAGTTTACTAGAGTCACATTGGTGCAAGCATATTTTTGTCTGTGGAAAAACATGGTTATATGTAAAATAGCAAATACACAGCTCACTGCGTGAATATAACTAGATGAATGCTTAAATATTGCCCATTCATATGCATATAATTACAGGAATGCAAACTGTATTCCCAATCTTCAGAAGATTTTTTAGCCTGACTTCCTTAGAAAATAAAGCCTGTCTTTCTGTCTTTCTCTCCTGATAATAACATTTTAATCTATTAGCTGACTTCAGCTAAATTTGAATAGGGAATTGTTAGAGAAACCAGTGTTCTGAAACCTAAGGAGGAAAAAAGTCATCTTTAAAAAGCATATTACCCTAGTTTTAATATATAAGTAAACAATATTTTGGTGTTATTGCTATGTAGGAATTAGAGAAGAAATTTCAGCAAACAGCTGCCTACCGCAACATGAAAGAGATTCTTATAAAGAAGAATGAACAGATAAAGGATCTACGTAAAAAGCTTTCTAAGTAAGTGGTACTGTTCTGACTGTCCAAACAAGATGCATGATCTACTCCCATTTTATTTGTATAACTGTGAAAGTATCTAAAACAGATTCTAAAATTTCCTTTGAAAAGATTTTCTACTAAGCTGTTTCCTGACTTTTGATAGGCCAGTCCTTTTAATGGATGCTAGGTGAATAAGACTGATGTGTGCAACAGCAGCTATTGCCTAGCAAATAATGAGAATATGTAGTATCCTGAAGGGAAGCTCAATATCCATGGTATGGTAGTTAAGACCTCAAATGCTACACACATAGATACAGAAGGGAGAAGTACCTGCTGCTTTGGCATTATCTTATTTCTTACACATTTGTTTATAAGAGTGAGAAGTACCCAGTATGTAAGCAGGGTTAGGCCTGTATTGAGTAATAAAGATACACCCTGGCCCTTAAATTAAGTAGAAGACTATCATTCTGTAAATGGCAAGTGATCTTTGGCAACACTGATTCCTTAGACCTATGCTGTGCGAGGGCAGGGGTGGAAATTCAAAGAGCTGTTTAAACTTTTCTGCCAGTATTCCGGGATTTGTGGGTGGGCTCCTGTTCATTCCCTCATTCTACTGTTTTGTAAACTGGCCAATTGCAAAAGGAGAAAATAGTCTAAAAATTACATATATTTGTCTGTGACCTAAGTCATATAGTGAATGTTGACATGAACATACTGCAAACAGCAGTAATTCTTTGAGTTTTATATTTTCTTTAGAAACAAATTGTCTTTTAGGTATTTTCTACTCTGTTTTGATTTTTTTTTTTTTTTTATCCTCAGATATGAGCCAGAGGACTAAATTACAAAGAACATCTGATCTATCAGAAGCTGCCATAGAAAGAAAATGTAGACTTGGTGTTATTTTTATAGTATTTTTGTTTTGATTGGTTTACTTTCTGCTTCTAGTGCTTAAAATAACTTTTTATTAATACTAATAAGATGCTGAAACTTCTACCTTACTTCCTTCTAAACTTAAGTCATGGATATTAGTTTCTGTAGTAATGTCTTTAATTGTTATCTTTGCACATTCCCTGAGAAACAGCAAACAGTAGTTTATTGAAGAACTGAGACAATTCTTTACAAAGAATGTTTATTTTTATTAAGAAAAGAAAAAAAGATAAAATAAGTATTAGTTTTTTCTTAGATGTCTCTGAGGTGAAAACTCCAGTTGTTACTTTCATTCACATAGCCATGATGTGGCATTATCTCTGAAAATTACATCAGTGGAAGAAAAGAGCAGGAGGGAAAAAACACACTAGTTCTGTAGTATTATTATTCACTCTGGATGTCTGATCCCTCAGCAAAATTTGATCAGTAACATTTTGCTAGAGGTTGTTCTTGAGATAATGAGGTAAATATACTGCATAGGGGAAACATCTGGCAGTCTTAAATAAAGCCATTAATTGCAGTTATGCTATTGCCCTTGAATTTATTTGAAACAAATCTGAACATTGGAATTCTGATTCTTCCCAATATTCCTAGTGTTAAGATGACAATCTGAAAAAGCCTAAGTTGCTAATGAAGCAGCTTTCTCAGGAGATAAGTTATTTTAGATGTTTTCACCTCCTTTCCTATTGCAGCCTCACTGAAAAGAGTTTTGTTTTTTTTTCTCTCACATCTTGTACTTGAAATCCTTTGCCCTGTATTCATCTGGCAGCCTATTTATAGTGCTTTTTACTTGTTCATCTTTCCCTGTTGATATGTTGTATATTACTCCAAATAAAACCATTATGTTTTCAAAAATTTCATCTTTAAGGAGCTGTTTCTTTACGGGGAACACTTTATTTAGCTGTTTTCTTATACCTGTAGGAAATAGTGGCAGATCAATAAAGGATATTGCTAGAAATAATACAAACATGTAAATTATAAACTCATGCCAAGGGCTGCACCACATCAACCAGCTGTAAGAAAGCACCCCAGTGCTTGGGCTGGGAAAAGGTTTGTGTGTGTGCTGGAGGCTGCAGAAACTGGCATCTACAACAGAAGCTTGTCTCTGGAGCTGCTTGGGACCATTTTTGCTCTTTCTCTCTTTCAAAAGGGCATAGCTGTTAAAATTGTCGTATTTTCTGCAGTCTTTTTTTGTGCTTTTTCCCCCATTAATTAAACAGGATTGGGTTGGATAAAGCTCTGCATCTGTAGCAACTTATTATTGCTGTAGCACGATAGTAGGGCTTTGTGGGATTACATACTCCACATGCAGCATTAAGTTAAATTCATGAAAAGGTTTTGTGTGTGTGTGTGGTTTTTTTTTTTCCTTTGTCTCTTGTACAGTCACTAAAATATTAAGTTCTGAACACAGATGTATCAAAGAGCTTTCTGGCCTGCATTTGCTCAGAGTCGTTATGCTGACATTAACAGGACTACTTGTCTGGATGAATGTTGCAAGTGTTTTTCACTGTAATGGAACTCACTTTAAGAAGATCAGTTACTATTGTTAAAATGTCAGGTGAACAGTTTAAGAAAGGCAGAGAATCTCATGATTTCTGCTRTTTTTCTCTTTTATGACAAATTCTTGGCTTCTGACTTAGCTAGAATATTGAATCTCTGATAGGCCTTCATCATCTGCTTAGACAGCGTTTCAGCAGGGAAGTACACTCTCAACTTCAGCATATGCATAGGTCTCAGTGAAGTAAGTTCATCGTAGAAAGTGGTTACAGACCTTATCAAATGTGTAAGGCCAGTCCTATAGAGAGCTCTAAAGTGCAAAATTTAAACACTGACTTTGACTGATTATCTGTTTTGCAGGTTGCTAGTGAGGAGAATATGAGGTTAGTGTGATGCTCTTCTTGGTTTGTATTGATGAATGGTTACGGTAAATGTGTTTTGATGGAGCTTTTGATAAAAATACATTGTCTCTTTGCCTCTCAAAAAAGATCTGTGGCATTATACGATCGCAATTCTCCTTTTTTTGAGATAGGTACAATATTTAGGAGATAGAGATGACATTTGAATCTCCTGATCACGTGTGGTTTTTTTGTTTTGTTTTTTTTTTAACTGCACTTCTCTCTCTGAAGTGTAAGTTCTAATACAGTATCTACTAGCCTTTGATCATTGGAAGTTCATTACACTGCTCAAATAAGCACCATCCATTTCTTCCACTTGAGCTGTTAACTCTCTAGTTATGCCTGAAGGAAACAGAATTTCTCCATAACTGGCTGATCTGCAGGAATCAAATCTCTTTCAAGCTGTGCTTTTGCTTGCAAAGTGAAGGATATTTTCCTGCAGGAATGAAATCTAGGCAGCTCAGCTTCACTAGTATTGACTCTGACAGCCAAAAAACACCCCTTCACTGTAACAATTACTAGAGTTCAACAGTTGGTCATTAATAGATAAGCCAGTAGTACTGCTGCCTTCTTAATGAGACCATATATTCCCTAATGCTCTTTAACTCTTCAGTCTCTTTTCCTCTTATGAATAATAGCCATTTTCTTTAAATGTCATAAAATGAATACCCAATCCATAACCCTTAGACTGCAAGTGATCCTCTTTCATTTGATAGACCTATGTAAAGACAGCTGGAATTTGGACATTTCCTATATACCTTGACTTCTGGGAATATACAGTCATCTATGACGCACTTACATTTGGATCCAACCAAAAAGTTGTTGAAATTTCTCAGTTCATTTCTTTGCAGCTTCATCAAGGACTACTGTTGGTTTGTGTGTGACACCAAATGCTGTCAAACACAGACAAATGATTCTTACTGCCGCAGGAAACGACACGAATCATTTTGTGGTGCCAGGTGGCTGAAATGATCTAGCTCAAAGTTCAAGCTGCTCTAGGAAGACAGGCCTTTTAAAACTTATTAAGAACAAATTTAATATAATTTGAAGGTAAAAGTTTGTATGTGAGCAGGTAAGAATTACTGCTGTAAATGTTTTTAACTGGCTTTGAGTAGGGAATGTGCCCAGAGGGATCAACCTATGATTGTTAATTTTGACAATGGCACAGTGAAAGCACTGGCCTAGAATTTCTGCCCTGTTCTGGCCACCTACGAAATTCTCCCCGAAGGCCCTCTGATCTGCTCTCCTTCTCAAATACTCCAGGAAAAAAATCTGCTTTCCAAGTCTTACTACATCCACACAGATGTATCCTGAAACATTAGGCAGCATTTTGGGTAATATTTGGGATCCACTGTCCTGCAAATAAAGGTGGGTAGATGCATGTCAGTCTGTCTTAGCAGTCTTAGTATCTTAATAGATTAATATCTATTGGTATCTTAGTATCTTTCTTTTTTTCTTTTTTTTTTGGTAGGAACCAGTTAATAGTATCTCAGCATATTTGTTACAAGTAGATGGTGGTTGGTATTGAGTAGATTGATGCCATCTTTAACCAGGTGGAGACAGCTGCTAAGTGGATGGGAAAGGAGGTAGAGTAGCCTTTAGACTGCTTCTTTAGCTAATAACCAGGAGCCTGTGGCAATGGCAGGCAGCACTCGCAAGGCATTAGTTCTCTGTTTAGCCCCATTTCAATCCACCAGTAGCCAGGGCTCTGAAAGGGGAGCTCAGGGCTGACAGCTTCTGGTAAGCAGAAGCAGCCCAGAGACAAAGCCTGAACTGGCATCCATTGGCAAGCAGAGGACTGACTGAACAGACCAAGTATCCTTTCACTTTTAGTTATATGCCAGGTTGGGGTTCTTTGGTTTTACACCAGCTGGTTCTGAGGTCTGGGTGAAATAGGTGCGATTCTCTGAGCTGTATTGAGTGCACCTCTGTGGAAGGAGTACCCTAAAAAGGACCACAGCCCAAAGATGACTAGAGCTCTGGTGCTTAAGAAAGGCAAGGAGAGTGAAAAGAGGGACTCTTTCCAGGCATGTTTTCTTAGGGATAAGGCCTCCATAAGGATGCCTTATATTATTAATTGATCACTGGAGATTGAGGTAGTGCAGAACAGTTTTAGGGTCATTAAGGGGCTGAATATAAGAGTTCAGAGTACAGACCTCAGGGGCATCATCTACAGTTTGGAACCAAGTGGCAAGTGGCAGCAATGAGCTAGAAGGAATAACTGCATTCCTGTAATAACTGCCAATAACTGCTTAAAGGAGAAACCATAATCTCCAACTACACATGGAGCAATCACCCTACAGTTGCCATGGCTTATGGGTTGTCTAAGGTCTGGAAATCCATCTGGGTTCTCTCTGTCTCCTAAAGTAAGGAAATATGGAGCTTAAAGCAGTGACTGTGAACAGTAAATCCAAACAGAAAAACACCGTGGCATCTACTACCATACAAGGGGAGCTGGAGCTGCTACCTTGATTGTATATCTGCTTTCCTTGATAGCTTCACTAAACTTTTGTAGGGGCTTTAAAGACTCTTCCATCACTTCCCTTTGGCAATTCAACATGCCAACAGCTGGCATGTTTCTGTCTGGAAGGGAGTGCCTCCAGGAATGGCAGTTACTAAACACTAGAGCTGGCTCCTGCTGACACTTTGTCTCTCTCCCACATGCCTGGCTCATCAAGGAAAGCGCACCACAAGACCTTTTCTTAAATGTAGGGATCATAGCCCTAAAAACTGGATGTAGCTTAATAAAGTCCAGGGTACCTAGTAGAATAATCTAGGAGTTGTCTAGACCAGCCATCCTCCACTGCCGCCTACTACTCCTTCCTCCCTCATTTCCATCTCTTTCAGTGACAGAGTTCTTAAGCTTCTCCCTCACCCTCCAGACGTAGCCCCCAACCTGTTGTTAGGACCCCAGACTCCCTTTCTGATGTGTTTTAAGTAGCTGGGAGAAGTGCTTGGCATCTTACTGTGCAGGTGTCAAGAGACAAGCCCAGGATTTTCAGTTGGTACCTTCACCTAAGTACTTCCAGTTCTACTTGAGTGAGAAATGGGATTCCCTGCTTTGGATACCTACTTCTGGTTAGGTTTACACAGAGCAGTTCTCATTCTGTGCTGTCATTCCCTGGCCTGCTATGGAAAAGATGAACCCCTAGTCTTTCCCACCCACTCTCCCAACCCCACACTCTAGAATTTGGTAAGTAGGGGGGGAAAAATTTCTTCTTAATCCCCATTTAAAATGACCAGTGTAATGGTCCTTGTGTCTGGAAGCTTATCTTTGCCCCTCCACATGAAGCCCAAGTCTTCACCCAACCCAAAGGAAGTGAAATTCTTAAAGGAGATACAAATCTTGAGTTGCATCAGGAAAAGCATATCTGAAGTGTGTGTGTGGAAAGTCTTATAGCAGGGATCACTGGGTGTTAGATGTTTAAATACCTTTAAGGGTATTTAGAGCCCCTCTCTTAAGGCGGATGATACCCGGATGACAGGCACTGTACTAGGTGCCTGTGTGCATGACTGCCTTTAAAAAGAGACAGCGATTTATGATCCAGCTGTTTATAAGGCTGACATTTATGAGAGAGATAGTGATTCATTTCACTGCATCTGAACTTCCTGATCTGGCCTGACCTGCTCCAAGTGTACCACACCTCCTTGCCTGCACAGTCTCCCCAGTCCATTAGTAAACAAGTTTGAAATGTAATGGGAAGGAGGTATAGAGCCAAGGAAATGTTTAACTTGATTACACTCATCAGTAGGAGTAATCTATTCACACAGAAGCATGACCATTATCCCAAGTGCTAGCTATGTGCTATCTATTTTTAAGGCTCTCTTGTCTGTGACTTATTAAATGCTGTAAGCTACTTATAAGCATTTTTAATAAATCCCACAGACAGTGATGGATATTTAACTTAATAATTTGCAAAAGTTTTCATGATATGGGACAGTTAACCATATCAGTAGCTTCTCAATATGTATGTCCTTCAGGTTAATAGCATATGGYCCTAAAATTGTCATTGGATTTTTCCTTCCAGCAGAATTCAGGGTTCTCCATGTGACATATTTCCAGGGGTAGCTGGCATGTTGCAGTTCTGCTGGCAAGATGGGAATGGATGTGAGCTCCCTCAAAGTTGTACTATTGGAAGGTCTGGCTACCTGTGATGTTATCGAATGTCAATCTCCATTTCCAGCAGCACTAAAACATTGCCTTGAAGACTGATYTCACTTATACAAGATGCATAAAGCTCTACAATCACCTTTTCCAGCCTGCAAAGCAGGGGCTACCTCTGTCCCACTTTGTGACCTTGCTACTGCGCATGGCTGGTCAGCAAGTCACAGGTGCAGGCAACTGTCTACACCCAGCACGGTGGGGTGGGAGATTGCATGGAGAGCCTCTCAGGGAAATTTAACCAGGAGTTGTTCTGCTGGTCTCAGCAACACTGCCCAACGTATTCAGTAGTTTGGGCTTGTTTCCAAAGATCTTCTGGTAGGGGCTCTCGCTTGTGCATGCTGCTGGACACTCACCTCAGCCCTGCCAGTGTATGACGGGATGTTGGATGCTGGAGCAGCACACGCAGTGCTGGCAGGGAGCAAATCACTGGTGCTGGAGGTGTGAGGCTGACGGCAGCTGAGCGAGTCTCTTCCACAAAAAGGACCTGAAAGGTGCCCAGTCCTGACCTGAAAGGAGCCATAGTTAGACAGAGGAAGGAAGCTGAGTCCTTGGACTCATTAAGTCCCTTTTTGTTGCTACAGACACTGCTGGTAGCCTCCTTCCCTGAGAGACCTGTCTGAAGTGGTTGATGTCAAAATGTGCCTTGGCAGGGGCCCAAGCACACCGAGTTCACATCCATATTTGACATCTTGGTGTGCATTCAGACAACCCAAAGGCCTTCTAGGTCCTTCTGCCTCCACACTGGGCTGCAGACACAGCTTCCTGATGGCCTTAGTATATATTTGATCCCTGAAACTTAAAAATATTTTAAAACAGCAGCTCCTCAAAAAGTCCATCTGCAGCATTGGGGATGAGCATGAAGGTTAAGTGCAGGGAGATGTGGTTATTTGCTGCAAGGTGGGTCAGCCCTCCCTGAGCCCTGCATGCATCACACACATGCACACTGCATGGAGGGCTAAGACTTTGGTCTTGAATGCATGCCTGGTATTTCTGAAGGCTCATACTCAGGTGTTGGACTCAAGGCTGAAGCAGGCTGGGGACGTATACGGGTGATAGGAGCTGTTTTAAGGCCATTTTTGGAATGGGGGAGCATGCTGGGCTGTTGGGGGGGGGGGGAGCATGGCTGCAGGTTGCCACATCAGAGTGGACGTGTCAGGATGCCTGAGGACCGGCTTAGGGCAAGGGATGTTCAAAATACAAGCCAGCTCTGACAACCCCTAAACCCAGTCCTAATGGTGTGGAAACCTCTTCTTTCTGTTACCAAGTCCAAGCTGATGCCTCATTCACAGAAATGCAACTCCTAGAGGAGAGCACCCTGTGTAGAAGGATTTTCTAGTTTCCAAAACCTAACTGTTGCCCCAGTGTTATCTCCTTCCAACATCAAGCCAGCATGTGAGCAGAGAAAAATCCCTAGGTTCACATCCTTCCCAGAAATGCCAGTCAAAACCCAAGCAGCTATTCACCCAAAGTACCAATTTTATAGTTCTGTGTGTGCGTTTCTATAATCTATTTACCAGCATTCCTACTTCAGTATGTGCCTGTTAATAAGATTAGTAATTAAAAAGCTTGATAGGAATTGGCAAGCATACCTCCTCCTTTCCCTCCCCTCCAAGCCAGGTTGGTGTGGCATCTGAGGCAGGGCTTGCAGAGTACCTGCAGGAGGGAAGGCAGGAAGGCTCTGCTGAAATCCGCGCGTGCAAGTAGGAAATGGAGAAATCCCGGCCGCTATGGGACAATCCCTTACAGTTTGTTTTCGCTTGCATTTCTTATGCCGTGGGGCTGGGAAATGTATGGAGGTTTCCATATTTATGTCAGATGTATGGAGGAGGTAAGTGAGGTTTATGTTTCTTGCTTCCCTCTAGGGAGGAGTGTTGCAAGCTTTAAGCCCCAAAGCATGTTGTCCGTGATAACACCCTGTCCACCTACCAGGGCCCAGGGCAGAGTGGGAGGTCAGATTTGTGTCTGTATGTGTCGGGAGGAAAGTTCTTTATACCATGCCGGCAAGAGACATAAAATAAATACACCCAGCTCTAGCTATAAATCTCTCATCTCTTATGTTGCTGTTTTATTTCACATATTCCTCAGCATAAGGTTTTTACCTGACAGCTGCCCCAAAACAGTAACACTCATTTCCCAGAAGTGCGATGAAACAGTGGGAGGACCCACTTGCAAAAGGGCTGGAGGTGGTTGGGGGGGGTGTAGGTCCATATGGTATTGATTTATTACGTTCTTCCTCCTGTTGAAACACTCTGAAGGCATCAGAAACTAGTTCAGTTTTGTGTAGGTTCACATATGGGGATTTGAATATATTAAGGAGAAGGGGAGATGTTTACACTGATTTATTTAAAAGATTAGCCATAGCCATTCAAGCTGCTGTCATGAATGTATGACTTTTTTATACCAAAAAAATTTTAGGAGGTGATAACTTGGCTGCAAATCTGCCTTGAAGTTGGCTGAAACTCCTTAATTAACAGGAGTTCCACAGCTAAAGCCTCACAGGAAGCTTTGAACATGGGGATTAAATTGGTTTGGGCTCAAAGAGTGCTCTTTGAAAGTCTCTCCCCTGTCCAAACTAGAGAAAAACGATGTCTGTACCATATACCTGCCACTGCCACAGACATTCTTCCTTAGAAATCAAGTCAGTTAACTAGGTTAATTAAAAAAAAAAAAAAAAAATCTCTTCTAGTACACAGCTAACATCATTGGCTAATGACCATCTTTTAAAGAATCCTTATAAAGAGCTCCTCCAAGACATCTCAGCTTTATTCTGCTTCTTACGCTGCATCTATTGTCATGATGTTGAATTAAGTGATATGTTTAGCCTCTGCCTCATTTAATTCTTGCCTGCTTCTGCCTTTTCTTCTTTTCAGGAGAAAATACACACMGAGATGTTTAAGTGCTTTTTGCTTGTTTGGTGCAATGGACATTGGCTTGTAGTTTACTTTTAAACCCGCGTGTTGTAGGGATCAGTGCGTGCTGGCTGTGGAGAGGCCAGCTCAGAGCTGGGACCGCATCAGAGCTACCCTGCAGCATCGGGTCAGAAAAACCCAGAGAATACAGTGGGTGAAACCACAATAGAAACTAGATACTACCATGGCTGAAACTTTTTCAGACATTTCAGAGAGCAGAAGTGGTAGTTCAAGGTGCTTCATTTATTGGTGTATATCCTTCTCTGCAGATGCTTCTGAGGGTGAAGACTTCGTGTCTGATACTGAACTCTAGCACAAAGCCTATAACGTAAATGTTTCTGTATGCAATATCTGCAGGCGATTAGTTCACTATCAGTCATTTGTGTCTTGGCAGACATCCTGAAGGACAGCAAAGTCAAACACTGGGGTTTTTTGCATGGTATCTCCTGCCATATTCTTCTTATCAGGCATCATTAGTGTAGTAGATAGTGTGAATATAACCAAATGAATGACTCTGAATATAACCAAAAATGACTGATTACCAAAAATGATTAAAATAAAATGAAAAGCATATTTAAACAGGAATAGTTTCTCCGCTGTTTCTGTACCCCATTAAATTTCTCTGTGGAGAGGCAGCTCTCCCTATTGTGAATCTAAAATTCCTGACAGCAGGCTTTGCTTTTCTATTATCTTTCAAAGCCCTCAGAAAAAGTACTTAAGGGCTTTCCAAGGGTCTGCAAAACCCACACTGACAAAACATTGTTTTGGGAGCTTAAAAGCTGGCTATGACAGGCCCAGGGCTTAGGGGGCATGCCAGCAACCGCTCGCTGGCACCCTCCTTGCAGAAAAGCAAAAGCCAGTCCCTGTCCTGCCTGGCAGCGCAGTACAGCCCTTATTGCAGGTAAGTCTAACAAACAAGATATCCACAGACTTTAAAACCTGCTGTCTCTCCATTACCAGCGTATTGCCTCCTTCTCCGCAGCTCTCGCCATGTGGGACCCAGCTGCAGGAGTTCTTAAACCTCCAGCAGCTCCCATTCAGCATAGGAAGTTACCTAACAGGTTAACAAAGGCGTTGTTAATGAAGCTATAGTGGGAGGCAGGAAATTAATTCCCAAAAGAAACCGGATTATTTCTCAGCATTGGTTTGCAGCCCTTGGCCTTGGTTCCTGCGCAGAATGCATTCCTCCGTGGCGCTGCACAGAGCCCTCTGCGAGGAATGTTAATGCCACAGATTAAATCCTAAATAAGAGATATTTACATAAATATTTTTGGAGTGCTGTAAAAAGGGAACTGGGAAAGCCTTCACAAAACCCCAGCTTTTGACTCAGTCAGCAGCTCTTTTAAAGCAAGCCCAAAGTGGAGGACAAGGATTTTTTTCCAGAAGAAATTCAAGCCGAGCTGCATCTTGGCTGTCCAGGGAGGAGGCCATTTCCCTTCCCTCCCCTCGTCCCTCATGGCCCGCCGGGGTCTCTGCTGCTCCGCTTTGTTGGGTTCCTGTGGGTTTCGCATGGCCAGGAAAGCCGGCGGCAGCTGCATGGCTGCTCTCACCTCTCTCGCGGTGCAAAGCCCCCCGGTTTTGTTGCACCGATGAAATCTCAGCCAAGCTAGCCCAGGGTGTTTTGTTTTGTTTTATAAGCCATGCCAGATTTTGATATGTTACTTAATGCTCTATATTCAGTGTGGACATTGCTGTTACTTCTTGATTGAACACTTGCGCTCTGCCAGTGAAAAATTTACATGAAGTAAATCTTTCCCTTGGCCTCTTTCTTTCATTAGCTTTTGAAAGCTTTGGCTCGCAGTTAGTTACCCTTTAACAGCCCTGGCCCTGTACATTGCTCACGCCGACTCCCACATCCCTGGGCAGCTCCGCGGCGCCCGGCTCGCCACCAGCACATTTTAACGCAGGAAATCCCAGCACTGCCAAGGGCCACGGCGATTTCCCCGGCGGGACCAGGGCTGCTGGATGGCCCGTCCGCTTTGCACCTGCTCCCCTGTGGGGTTCACTCAGGGACGACGAGCCCAGGAATCTGGGAAAACCCAAACGAAACCCAGTGAGATGTTGCTTGGGGTTTTGCCATGTCCCGGTGAGCGACCAGCCCCAGCAACCTCCCGGTTTCAGGACGTGGTTTGGCCGCTTTGAGGGCAATACGGCATCTGCACGCTGCAGGTTCACTGAACAGCCTCCTCTTTGCTCTCGCTTGCAGGAGGCTTTTTGATCCCCTATTTCGTCATGTTGATCGTGGAGGGGATGCCGCTGCTGTACCTGGAGCTGGCCGTGGGGCAGCGCATGCGGCGAGGCAGCATCGGTGCTTGGAGAACAATAAGTCCCTACCTCTGCGGGGTCGGTATGTCCTCGGCTGGGTTATTTAAGTGCGCGGGATGGTGGATGATTTTGGGTAGAGCAAGCGCTTTGTTGTTCAGAGGAGGAAACGGCTGGGCTGTGCCTGATCTGAGCTACGTTAGGAAGTTATTAAATTACCCAAATCATCTCCAATTTGCTTACACACATTAAAAAAAAAAAACAATAAATTGAATATTCAACCTCCGGGGGCTAAAGCATAAAACTCAGTTTGGTCCTGGGAGATGGCATCCCAGCGGCAGGGGTTGCTCCTCACACCAGAGCAGCAGAGGGGCACAGCACCGGGTGGAAAGGCRTTGCTTCCTGCGGCCCGGCCCAGCCCGGCCGGGCGCCTCCGAGCTTAAAGCCCTTGGAAACCCCAGGGGGAAACCTCGGGGGGGGGGGGGGGGGGGGGGGGAGGCCACGCGGGGGTCTCAGCGAGCGCCTCTCTCCTCGCCCGCAGGCGTTGCCAGTGTCGTGGTGTCCTTCTTCCTCTCCATGTACTACAACGTCATCAATGCCTGGGCCTTCTGGTACCTCTTCCACTCCTTCCAGGTGGGTGGCGGGGAGAGGGTCATGCCAGGGGAGAGGGTCGGTCCCAGGGGAGAGGGACGTCCCGGGGGAGAGGGTTAGTCTCAGGAGGGAGAGGCTTGGCAGTCCCAGGGGAGAGGGTCCTCCCACAGGGAAAGGGTCGTCCCGGGGGAGAGGGTCAGTCCTGGGCGGAGAGGGTTAGTCTCAGGGGAGAGAGGCTGGGCAGTCCCAGGGGCAGAGGGCTGACCCCAGGGGAGAGGGTCAGTCCTAGGGGAGAGGGTTGGCCTGGGAGGAGAGGGTTGGCAGTTTTGAGAGAGAGGCTCAGCCCCGGCAGAGAGGGTCAATCCCGGGGGGGGGAGAGGGTTGGCTTTAGGGGAGAGAGGTCAGCCTTGGGGGAGATGGTTGGCGGTGCCAGGGGAGAGGGTCAGCCCTGGGGGAGCAGGTCAGTGCCAAGGCAGAGGATTGGCCCCAGGGGAGTGAGGTCGGCCCCGGGGGAGAGGGTTGGCCCTGGGGCCAGGTGCCGCAGAGCCCGGCTAAGGGAGCCGCCGTCGCCTCCGTTCCCTCCTCCGCGCCGGGCGCCCCGTCGCTGCCGCCAGGACCCGCTGCCGTGGGCCAGCTGCCCGCTGAACAGCAACCACACGGGCTACGAGGCCGAGTGCGAGCGGACGTCGCCCACGCAGTACTTCTGGTACCGGCGGACCCTCAACATCGCACCGTCGCTGGAGGCGAGCGGGGGGCTGCAGTGGGAGCAGGCGCTGTGCCTGACGCTCGCCTGGCTCGTGGTCTACCTCTGCATCCTCCGCGGCACCGAGTCCACCGGCAAGGTGTGCCCCGGCGCGAACGGCTTCGGCTGGCGCCGACAGGGAAAAAGCAAACGGGGAAAGGCAGAGGGCCTCAGGACCCCCTGCCCGGGTGGATAAAAGACATCCCCGTCTTCCATAGCACGCGCTTGGCCCAGAGAGCCCGCTGCCCTTCGACGGTGTTGAGAAGCAGCAGTCTACCAGGGTTATTTTATTCTAAAAAATGGCTATTTGCACAAATAACATGAACTCCCAGGCCTGCCGGTGAGATCCGTTGTTCCTGCTGGCCGAGAGGAGGCAGCAGGAGCTGCCTCAGCCCTGGGCCTGTGAACACTGGAAGCACCTGGAAAAATTCCCCATGGGGTGCATTAGCGTGCTGGTGCTGGTGCAAGGGCTTACTGCATCTGCCCCTGTGCAGCTACGCCCAGTGTCTCTGCAACCTGGTGGGCAGCTGCTGTGCTGCAACTAAAGGAAGCTCAACTAAAAGAGCAAGTGATACTAATTTTGCAATTAATTAATTAATTTGCATAATTCAGAAGAGCCCTTAAATGCAGCAGCCTGTGCTCATGTGGCTAAACTGCGCTGTGAGCAGCCATCTATTACAGCAGAGCCAAACTGTCTCCACTGAAGCAATGTCAGGAGATGTCTATGCTTTCTTTGCAACAAAAAAAATACAGCTGAGGTCTACTGGGTGTTTTTGCTTTCTTTTTATGCACAACAGAAGTTGGGGGGGGGGGGGAATCTCCCAGCTGAACCTGCCCTAGGAACAAAGCCAAGGGCTATAAGCCCTTGTCGGGGGCTCCCCGGGCATGTCCCGGCAGGGTCTCGCCCTGGCACCCTGCGCAGTCCGTGCAAGGGTCAGATGAGCTTTGCTTTGAACAGATGGTGAAACTTGACTAATTAATTCTTTACAGACAGTTTCAAACCAATTTTACTCCACTAGATGCTGCTGAATGTAGGTTGTAAATGCTGCGAGCATTTGAAATTATTATTTTTCAAATCAAAGAGAAGACCCTGAGAGCTTTAGCACAGGTTTTTAGTATTAATAAAACTTGTTTCTCTAAAACTGGAATCTAAACTTAAACAGAAATCTTAATTTATCTGAAAATATGTGTTTAAAGGTTAATGTAAGATAGCAAGCAGAATATGCTGATATTTTAGGCATAGTAAATGAAAACAGAGAGATATAGGTAGAAGACATATAGCTATAGATGCTCTCAGGTATTCTTTACATCAGCGTATAGTCTGACAATTTGTCTTCAGCATCCACCTTGCTTTCTACAGGTTGTCTATGTGACCGCTTCCTTGCCGTACTGCGTTCTTATCATATACCTAATAAGAGGATTAACACTTCATGGGGCTGTGAACGGACTCATTTATATGTTTACACCGAAGGTACAGAAAAACTTAACAAAACTGTTGTAGTTACTGAACGCGTGGGTCTTTAAAAAAATAGCAGTGATGCTGTACATTAAGTTTTCGCAGTGGTAGCTTAGGGCAGGCATCCAAATGCGCCCCTCGCGGCAGGTTGCTGGAAGCCGGGAGCAAGCGGGTGCGCGGGAGCAAGCGGCCGGGCTCGTGGCATCACGGGCCTGCGTGGCTTTGCAGCTGGAGCAGCTGGCGAACCCCAAAGCCTGGATCAGCGCGGCCACGCAGATCTTCTTCTCGCTGGGCCTGGGCTTCGGGAGCCTCATCGCCTTCGCCAGCTACAACGAGCCGAGCAACAACTGCGAGCGGCACGCCATCGTCGTCTCGCTGATCAACAGCGCCACGTCGATATTCGCCAGCATCGTGACTTTCTCCATCTACGGCTTTAAGGCAACGTTTAATTACGAAAGCTGCATAAACAAGTAAGAGCTGGGATTTAACTCGCTTTTTTTCCCCCATAAGCTGTTGCGAGTGAGATAAGCGGAGGGGAGGAGGCAGGTAAATAGATAACAGCAGGCAGCACCGCGAGCAGTGCCCTGCGCCCCGGTATCGCTCTGATAAAGATAATGGTGCTGTTAAAGGCGACGAGGGCTGAGCTGGCTCTCAACACCCAGGTATTGCTGCCAAGGCATGGCAGCGCCTCGCTGGTGCTGGCGGCGCGAAGGTTAGCCGTGGGGGGAGAAATAAAACGCAGCAATGCTCCGAGCCTCCTCCTCCTCCTCCTCCTCCTCCTCCTCCTCCTCTGTGGATATAAGCCATCAATTTGAACAGTTTTGAGCAAAGCTATGGTTGAATCTCTGGCTAAGGCAGTAACGCCTGTCCCTGTCCCCCCCCGCCAAGCGCCGTCACTGAACGTGCTCGCTGCCTTGGGCGCTGCTGCCCCGGCGGCGCTCGCCTGCCCCTCGCTGCCCCCAGCGGCGCCTTCTGCCGCCCCCCACCCGCCGAGAGGCGTTACGCTCCCTCGCTYTTCCCCAGGGTGATACTGCTGCTGACGAACGCCTTTGACCTGGAAGAGGGCTCTTTAACAGCGGACAACCTCAGCGCCGTGCAGGCCCACCTCGCGGCTGCCCACCCGCACGCGTACGCAGAGCTGCTGCCGCAGCTCAAAAACTGCAGCCTGGAAGCGGAGCTGGACACAGTGAGTTGCTGCGTCGCACCAGCGCTGTGGTGTCGCCCCCCCCTCGCCTTGCCCTCGGCTCCATTCGCGGATCACGCAGCCATGTGGGCTCCTCCTGCACCCCAGGAAACATCTGGCCAGGGCCTGCCGTGCAGACGCATTTACACACATCTGGCTGGGTCGGGTGCCGCTGGCTTAGCTGACGACAGGCTTTCCTGGTGCGGGCTGTGCCAGGTGCCCCGCGCTCACAGCTTGCGCTGCTGGTTTGTCCCTGCTGCAGCGAGCCCGGTGGCTGGCGGGGGATTTCGGGAGGGTGGTAGGTGGCTTATTTAGATGAGGAGTAGGATGGGCGCCGCGTGCAAGGGAGAGGTTGCCCCATGGCTGCCTATGCCTGATGCACGCCGGATCTGCCAGTTTGCAGGCGGGTTGGTGGAGCAGCAGTCTGCGCGTTTCACTTCAGCTGCCGCACTGTCCCCGCGTGTCTCCTGACCAAGTCCCCGTGGGGTTTCCACCGGCGAAACTGGGACTCGCTGCAGCCCCCTGCTGTTGAGTCCCCAGAGCGAGTAAAAGGCCGAGATCAGATCCTGCAGCAGCTGGATTACTGAATCCAGCTGCAGGTCAGGGAAGGTCACAGGGGTTTTGGGCCGACGTTTTTGCTACAAGCAAACCTGTGTCGGCTTCTGTATATTTTGAATAAACCAGCAAAGACCTCAGCTTACTCTGTTGTGCTGAACTACCAGAGCATATTTGTTTTCCCATGATGGAGGATCAGTCTCTTATGTCCCTATTCAAGCTGAGGAAAACTTTAGTCCCTGAACAGCCCCACTGAAATCCATAGACCTCCTCGAAGAGCAGGCTCCTAGTCAACAAGAGAAAAAAAAGGTGGCCTTGATTTTGCTAAAACTGTCAGCTATTAATGCCCTGCCAAGCACAAATATTGCAATAAGCAAGAGAGATTGAAATCTCCCCAACTAAAAGGGATTGAAATTAGGAAGAATTTCAGTCTCCTCTGTAGAAATGATTCCTTAGCTTAAAATCATGGGTGATCCAGTGAAGGACTGACCGTAACGCTCTCCTTTGTTCTCTCCTCCTTGCTGGCAGGCTGTGCAGGGGACAGGACTAGCGTTTATAGTCTATTCTGAAGCAATCAAAAACATGGAGGTGTCGCAGCTGTATTCGGTGCTCTACTTCAGCATGCTGTTGATGCTGGGCATAGGGAGCATGCTGGGAAACACGGCCGCTATCCTCACGCCACTGACTGATAGCAAGTTCATTGCCACCCACTTACCCAAGGAGGTGATCTCAGGTGAGCAGGTGCCACTTAGTAACGCAGGCCAGGCAAGGTGAGAACATACACGTAAAAGCTCTGGTGTCCCACCATCTTTGAATGTTCCTCTTTGTCCTCAAGCAGAGCAGGGGCTATCTAATACGTTGCCAGAAGTGTTTTCCTGCTCTTGAGAAATGATGTCTGTAGGCAGCAGTTTCCATCGAGAGATCTCAAAGCATTAGGACAAGAGCGGCTATGTATTTACAGGGCTTCCCAGCACACATCAGACTGGTATCTACTGAATCAAATGGCCAAGAGAAATGTCAGGATGTCTGTAGCCAGGGACACTTCTGTTTTGCACTCGCACCAGCTGTTTTACCACTGTTACCAGTATGCAAAATTCAAAGGGTCCTTCATGCAGAGAAAAGAGTGCAGAAAAAGCATTTCGAGTCTTTCTTTGCACCCGTCAGCCAGAGAACAAGGCATGTTCTGTATGGGCACGCGCTTTAGTAAGTGAGTAATTCAGTAATATGCACACGAACCACATGCCCTGAAGCAGCAATAGCTCACAACTTAGTAGCCCAGCAATAGTGGCTAGTGGCTGCGCATACACTTTACAAAGCTCTAGCTAGGACTCAGTTTTCGGGACTGTGTCATGAGGATGTACTATGATGATGCCGCTCTAAGATCATGGGTGTGGTTACCAGTTCAGGGATACACCAGGATATACACAAACACACAGAGCCAGTTCTTTGCCAAGGGGCAAAAAAATAATCTTCCTTCTCCCCAGTGGTTTTGCACCCCTTGCTCCTTGGCTCTTTGGGGAGATCTTTAACAGGAACAAACTATGATGTCATGCATGTTGCCCTGTGGCTAAATACTAAAATACAGTGCTGAAATATGATTTACTGGGTATGTCTCAGACTCTGACCTAACCCCCCAGACCCCACCTGAATGCTGGCTGAGCTACGCAGGGAACTATCACACACAGCAGCAATTCCTTAAACATGGCCGTGAGCGAGATGCGAGATAATTTCCAGGGTTTCAGGGTGTCAGTTGCATGCAGTACTGACACTTAATGCAGAGCTGCTCCAAAGGCCCTTTCTCCAGCCTGGCTGCTTCTACAGCAGCCATTGCGCCAGGATCTTCATTAATAACTGTAACTATTACCCTGGTAGAAAGCAGTAGAAGTCTCACTATCTTTTTAGTCTCAATAATATGACATTTTACATACACGCACTGTCCAGGCATAACGATAGCATCTCTCGCTATTTTATCCATGCAGGCCTTGTGTGTTTAATTAACTGTGTCATTGGCCTGACTTTCACCATGGAGGCCGGAAATTACTGGTTTGACATATTCAATGACTACGCAGCCACCCTCTCGCTGCTGCTTATTGTGCTGGTGGAAACCATTGCGGTGTGTTACGCTTACGGGATAAGAAGGTAAAAGCTTGAAACCTCCTTTCTCCATAGCGTGATTGTAAGCAGGATAGAGGGGATGTGACCATAGGCCAAGACGAGCAGTGCCAAGAGTAAAAATAACCACCTTGGACTAAATTTTTCTCCTATACTATGATATCAGCCAGACGATCAAGGTCACCCCTGGCCTGCAGGCCCTTCCTGGGGTTTTGGGTACATGGGGAGGCAAGGCCCAGGCTGGGTGGCCTGGGCACCTCCTGCCCCAGCAGCAGCTCCCAAGCCTCCCCCCCTGCACTGCAACGCCCTGGCCTCACAGCTCTGCTCCCGTCTTTACATCCAGTAAATGGGTTTATGCCCATGTGAAATTAGGCCCTTTTCCTGACAATGTGGATGCCCCCAAGGGGCACTACCTCCACAGCTCTGAATTTAGAGGTTATCTGTCCTTAATACAGGGGAAAAAGCTGTAGGCTGCTAGCTTTGGTACTGTTATTTCTAATTTGCCCTCCGCAAATACTTTCTCTGCAGGCAGGGAAGCACTAATGAGCTGTACACGCTGTTCCCTGCTCACTCGCTTTCTTGTCTTTGGTCTAAAGAGCATCTTCTGCCAAAACTCTGCTTCTCCTTTCACAGTAATTCAGCACAAGCACAGGAGCACTGCCAGGCTGCTGCCAGCCAGCCTGGTGGCAAGGGTGCTGCCCTTGCGTGTTGCTGCTCTTGCAGTCACCCCAGGTGCCCTCAGGGGAGCAACCACCAGGCCAACGCTTGCGGGTAAAAGCGAGTGCCGGCATCAGGAACAGTTTTACACAGCACAGAGAGGTGTTTGCACTCAGGGCATTTAAAGAAAGGAAGTTTTAATATTTGCTTTGTTAGTCTGCTAACAATGCGCAGGTGCAGCCACCTACGTTGTTATTGCATCCTTGACACATTCAAAGCCTTCAAATCGCGTCCAGGTTTGCTGTGTGATCAGGACTTCCTCAAAGACAGCCCAAAGGCGGTGATGAGACTGCCTCGACTCCGCAAAGACAAGCAGTGTGATTTCTCCATGCCACTGAAGCATAATCTCTTTTCTTTGTCAGCCTACAGAACTAATGCTCTGAACTTATTTAAGGAGAAATCTATGGAGGCTTTTTTCTGCTATATATAATTCTAGCTATAGAATATGTATTTTGGGATCCTGTTGTAAGCCCTGCTATCTTTTCACTCGCTTTCAGCCTCACTGTATGATCCAGGTGAGCCAGTTTTTCAGACAATACCTCTTTCTGCTCACTTCTGGTCAAATACACTCTCTGCCTGCATTATTTAACCCTATAGGTGGATGTAAAGTAACTCACGTCAAGGTACTGATTGAACAAATGGAGCTGTTCTCAAGAATACTTTTTTTTTTTTTTTAAACACAGATTTGAGAAAGATCTTCACACAATGATTGGACATAAGCCAAGCTGGTATTGGAAAATTATGTGGGCTTTTGCTAGTCCTTTGCTAATTATAAGCCTATTTATATTTTACATCACCGACTATATCCTCACAGGAACACTGCAATACCAAGCATGGGATGCCACACAGGTAAAACAGCTTTTTTTTTTTTTTTTTTTTTAACTTTTACAAAACCCTGCAAGGACACAGAATGTTCCTTCCTAACTACATTGTTCCACCAAACTGTCTTTTCAAAGTTTGCAGCTGGAACTAATGTCATTTTTTAATTCTGTGGTAATGTAAAATAGGGAAAAACCTGACCTTTTTGCAGCAACATGATGGTTCTATAAAATGGACTAATTTCCCTCTAAAATTCTTATAAATTGATGTCTTCAAACAAAAAATATTAGTGTTGATTGAAAAAAATCAAAATATTATCTTAAAAAGTATCCTTTAACCAAAAGCATTTATTTTCAAATAGTAGTATTTTGAATAAAATCAGCGATATTTTAGCACAACAAAACTGCTGCTGGAATAAAGTAAACTGTTTTCATGAACCACTTCTGTTTTCAAAACTTCCAGCTACATTTTTATTCATGGCCAAAATAATTTTGCAAAAGTGCTGAACTGCTTATTTTTTGCAGAGCAATTACTACTGGATAAGTAATTACTAGTTTCATAATCTTTAGTGGAAATGTTTCTTGCATGTAGAAAAAAATAAAAGTACATTGTTTGCATGTCACCACTAATTTGGGTGCCTGTAAATGGCCTGGCTTGACGACTGCGTACCAGCAGGAGCCCACAGGTTCCAGGAAAGGAAGGAGAAGACCTTACAGAGAGGTCAGTGCTGAGTGGTCTCATTAAGGAAAGACAGGCAAGCCAAAATCTGTTCTCTTGGAATAGACCAAAACTTCAGGAAAAAAAGTTCCCAGTATTTGCATCATGTAAATTTACCTAGAGCAAGGTACTGTGTCAACAAGAACAGAGCTACTGTAACAAAGCTTATGCTGGTGAGGTTGGACTGAAAAAAAACTTCAAGGACAGTCATGAGCTGCTCCAGCCCACAAAGCACAAATGTTTCTCGCTTTCTTTTTAAATATGCACACAGAGCTTTGCTAGAGCCCTGCCTGACTGCAGGGCATCAAAACCTGAAGAGGCAACACTGCAGGCCAGGCGGGTTCAGCTGGTCCATGCAAACTCACCTGCGCTAATAGTCTCGTTTTGCCTGCAGGGGCAGCTGGTGACGAAGGATTACCCTGGCTATGCCCTGGCTGTGATTGGGCTGCTGGTGGCAGCATCCACCATGTGCATCCCCCTGGGGGCTCTGGTAACTTTTATCAGCAGGAGGCTGAAGAGGGAAAACATTTCCACAGTTGCATGAACGCAGAGCCCTGGACTCATGAAGACCTTTCCCACAGGGCCAGTGACTGGGCACTTCTGGAAGACCACAGCAACCTGTATTTGTAGCAGCTGATTATAGATTTGAGAACCTCGGGTGCTATATTTACCAAAGTGCTCTTGGGAGGTCCCACAACAGTTCAGAAAAAACAGAAAAAAGCTCTTCTGTAACAGATGAAGCTTTAAGAAGGCCTCTGTAAAGGGGGGGGGGGGGACAGAACAGCAGCTCACAAAATGCTACTTAGCACAAATTAACCAGCATATTGGCTAATTAGGTAACATTTAGTTGTTCTTTTCCAGCCTGTAGCACGAGCAACGAACTAGGTATGTTCTTTCACTGAAGTACTGGTATCCTTACCCTTCAGAAGAGTCAAACTTAACATGCAGGCTATTTGAAATGACATCTATATTTAATCTTTTGAAGTTTTATGTTGTGAATGTAATAATTCCTTTTCTACAAAAGAAAAATCAGTATCTGAGGTATCTGAGATAAATACAGCCAATATTGTTTCTTTTATATTTGTGCCCAGCAAAGCATTTTATATATAAGCTGCAGAAATTCTCTTATTTCCAAAAGAAGTGAACATCTAATTCCAGTATGTAGTTACGTACTGTGCCATTCATTTTTTCAAGGGATGCACTACACACTGGAAGATATCTGTGATATAGCTTAAGAGTATCATGCCACATAATCAGCTTTAGCAAAGTTCTCCTCCAAGGATGTTTTAATTTTAACCATGGAGAGGCAGCAGTCCAGCAGTTCTATAGTACTGATTAATTTCCTTATGTGAATGTTTTATAAAGAAAATAACATGGTAAATTTTTGAGCTTCACTGAATAGAAAACAGCAAAATTCTATCTATGAACTTTAAAGAGGTCACTCTGAAAAACAACATTAAAGACACATTCACAGGATACTGGTTCTTAATATAGTGTCTTAATTATGTAATTAGAAGATGGCAGTTGCCTTATAAAATAGGGATTCATTTCAAACAAACATTATTACAGCACACCAACACAAGTATCCCAGCTTGGGGCAAAGAGCAACAGAGAGTTTTACAGCACTTGGGGGTGGGTAGGATCTTGACAGGGATAACCAACACCAACAAGACATGCTTAGTCTGCAACAGCCTCTAGGAATAAAACATGTCCCCCTCCCCCCCCTCCAGGCTTACCTAACAAAAGAAAGACAACTTTTTCACATTTCAGTTTATTAAAAATGGACACCGTAAACAAGACCTGTACAAAAACTATCCAAAATTGCCCAGAATTTGGTAACAGTTGTGGTGAAAAGTTATCGTCTTGGACCTCCTCTTCCTCTTCCACGACCTCTGCCTCTCCCACGGCCTCGGCCACGGCCTCTTCCAGCAACTGTGCAAATAAAACAAAAAGGATGAATCAAATGAGACCTAGAAACATTTGAATTTTGACTAAAACATTCTGTATCAAGCACAAACAACATTATGTCTCATCGCATGTAAGCAATAAGTCAGATATGAACTCTGGTAATTCTCAGTATATTCCAGACAGTATTTTCATATTTCGTATTAGATTTTTCAGCATACAACTTCCATGGACGACAGTTTATGTTTGGCTTCACTCGAGATAACAAGGGGATATAGTGGCACAGCTGGCCATTTCCAAATGTTATGATAGTTTGACGGAGTCCTGATTCCTCTTTTCTTTCTTTTGATAGAAGTCTAGTTTTTCAGAAAACAGAAGCAGAATATGTAAGACATTCCTGCACTTGGTCTACTATTCATCACAACACAGCAGGTTTATTACCACAGCTCATATTGTGTGTTTTATTTTTTGTTTGTTTGTTTTTTAGCACACTGGGAAAGGGAGGTGCCCATTTTAATACACTGTAAGATTCTCAAGTGCACTCTTTTTCATTTAGCCATGTGAAATGGCTGCATTTCTAAAGGATCCCAGCACCAAACAGTTCCTACTATTTTCAACAATGCCTCTACCAATTTTGTATACGATTATCCTACCAACATCCTGGCTCTGTGCTCCTTCCTTTTAAATACTACTATTTCATGGCATGGTAAAAGGAAAACAGATTCACAGAATAATTTAGGTTGCAAGGGACTGCTGGAGGTCATATGTTCCATGTGATGATAAAGTGTCATTTTACCCCAAATTCCTAAGGAAATAAGTCCTGTTCCATCAGGTTGCCAGGTGCCTCTAAAAACTTCTAAAATTACTGCTTAATTTCAGACAAACTTGTCAGTGTAGGGTTTGCAAAGGTATCAAGACACTTAAAATTTTGTGGAAGTGGGTGGTTAGGTAAGAGATGCACCCTACCGCCCACATTTAAGAAACAGGCCTTAACAGTTATTCTGTTCCATCTGACAGCATGTAGGTTAGAAACATGGTAAAGAAATGAAGGAGCAGAGAGACAGGACAAAAGTCTCTAAGAATCAAGACTTCATTTGTTTTGCCGATAACAGACTGACCCTTTGTAAAATATACTGAAGTATCAAAAGCCTGACTAAATGATTACAGCATCCACATGCACCAGTAGACAATTATGTCCACTGAGAAGCACCAGCACACTCAGGCCCACTGTGAAAGTGTCACACACCTCTCAGCCAGCATTCCTGCCTCCCATCAACATTTTCATTTGCCAAGGAGAGACCACGCATTAAAACTTTTGACACCCAAAGCATTTACAGATTAAGGTAAAGTGCAATGCAATACAGCTGAGAGAGCTTCAGCACAGTCAAGGTGCAAAAAGCGAGGTTCAGAAAAAAGCAATCCAACCATGTTCCAACTTCACCATGTGGTCGGTTTATTTTTAATGGATGCAAGTGGAGCAAAACCCTTCCAGGAGCTTCATACTCGCTCTCAATGAAGACTGCAGCCACAACAATTTGCGCTTTGGAAAGTACAGACCTGAGGGTGCCTCATACCATTTCAATAAGGTAAACACACTACCTCTGACCAGTTATAACGTACACATGGGTCAAAGACTGCAGATCCAAATACTCAAACACCAATTACAGGAGAAATGAGAAGACATTATTTCAGAGCATAATTAAGCTTTCACTTAAAAAAATTATTTAAAAAACACCAAGATCAAGCATTGTGCAAAATTGTTATTGCCTGAACACACACCTACAGATTTCCTGGAGTTTATTAAATGTTAAATTTTAATAGCATGGACTAAAACTGAAGTATTCGCTATACTGTTAGGTTTGTAAGGAAAGGTTTTTGCTCAACAGCCTTTCGAGAAAAACTAAATACAATTCCCGGGAAGACCACATACAGTGGAACACTGGAAAACTACTCATGGGAATACAGTGTAGACTCACTGCGATTCCAAATTCCCTCAAATTCAGTTCTCCTACAGTTTATTTTTACCCACTACCAAGCAATATTTCAGCTAAGTATCCAGCACTGTTCAAGAGGCCATTCTGTACTTTCTTATTAGGCTATATGAAGTTCCCCATACAAAGTGGAGAAACACAGCAGACATTTTGAGAAGAGGAAATGTAAGCCTTTTCGGTGTCACCTCTGAAAATGTGATAGGTTAATATTTCTTCAAGCTTAGAAATATTTGCATTTTTTACAYGGACATATGATGAGCTATACATCATTTCACACGAAAGGAGATCTTACAGATGCTAAGAAGGAGGCAAGGCAGACTTGCAATATCAGTATCAAACCATCAAACAAAGATGAAAGAACTAGCCGCCAAATGCAGAAATTAAGATATTCTAATCAGATGTTTTACAGGATGACTGCAGAGTCAAAGTACTAAAACGCATACACTGACCCAAAGCCAGCCAAAACCATTGTTGCGTAGCGTAGAACAAAGAAAGGGGACTGGGAAATCACAAACTAACCTGCTTCTCTTTTCTTGGATTTGACTTTGGGTTCAACATCCACTAGCAAGGTATCCAGCGGCAAACTGTCTGGCAGAATGAAGTAGCGAATGTTATTCCCTCGAATACTCAGGGTCTCCAGCTGTACAGGCTCTCTGTTCTTCAGCGTCATTTTCACTGCTTTGAGGTGCGTATTCATACTGACATCCACTCCTGAAACAATAAAAGTCTTATTTCAGGGATGAAGGCGTACAAGATGGTCACTTTTGGCACAATGGGCCATTTTTTAAGTATACACCTGCTTCTAGATGTATGCTGTTCATTAACACTCGCTTCTGGATCTATGCCATTCACTAATTAAGCCTCCAAGTGAACATAAACACGTCTTTTGTCTCTTAATTTATGCTGGATCATTCATTAGTAACTGTCCTCAACAACTTACCGTACATTTTTTGATGGAAGATCCATTTACTACTATCTGTACAATACTATCAGAGATCTTCATCTAGATCTAAGACAGGCATAGCAATTTTGTAAATGATTAAAATGGTTCCTTTGAGCAATAAATAAACTACCACTTATTACAGAAGTTCAATACTAGCTTTTTTACTTTAAAAAAAGCAAGAATACCTCTGAGGAGGAAGAAACTGATCATTTCCTCTTTCTGTAAGCTTTGAAGAAGTCCAGCTGTCAAAGCAGCATTCATTTTCTGATAAAATACATCTTATAGTAGTTTACTGTCTTCTTTAAAAGTACATAAAATACATTACGGTAAGGGACAATCATTGCTGTTACTAACTCAGTGCTGAACAGCTGACCCACAACAGCTCTTTGCTCCCCCATGGAACCGTTACTGTATCCACTGTGCACAGTAATATGCACACTCCAAAACAATCTCAGCTGGGTGCATATACTGAGTAACAGCCATAAGAAGTGTCATCATTCAATCCCTATATTAATTTTGTTTTTGAACATCACAAGCCTTCCATGGGATTTGATCTCTAACTACAAAGATCAAAGTGAGATTAATTTTTCCAGAACGAAAAATTTAGACAAAAGATGTATAATTTACAAATATCCACTAATTCAGTGACGGGGCACCCACACAAGCAAAATTTTTAGTGTATTCAAAGTGTGTGTACAAACAACTCTGTGAGCTGAAAGCAATTATTGTCTCATTTCACAAATATGAAAAGACAAACTGGAAGACAAGTGTTTCACCAAGGCAATAATATAAATGAACACTCGACCAGAACCGGAATCACTGTGCTGTGCCTTTAAATGGTGTTTCATACTTTTATGAATTCAGCCTAACCACCAAAGGAGCTTAGCAGAGCTCCAAAGTTCACAGCAAACGCACTTGTGACCTCCAAGTATTTCTTCTATCCCCCCACACCAATTCTAGATCTAGACTTAAAGAAAACAGTTCTCCAACGTCTGTAACCCACCTGATCCGTCTCCTTATTTGTGTAAGGTATGTGTAACATAAACCCTGCCCCTTCAGCGTGCCTGCTCTGGCCAGCTGATACACTGGGAGGAACAGGAGATTTTGCAGATGTCACAGCAAATATTAACACGGCTTATGCACCAGTGTAAAGGGAAAAGTGTCACTTCAAAAATATGGGTTCCACCCCAAGCTTTTACAGACTCTTAGCAGGACACAAGGCTTTGGTCAATAACTCGGCCTGCAAGAGCACCAAGGTCAGCAGGAGACATTGTTTGCCTCCCACCTAGTTGTGTTTGATAGAGCATGCTGCAATCAGATACCAGGGTGGTGCATTCAGGTACTAACCAAAGCTGATGGACCTGGCTTGCAGAATAATGCCACATTCAACAGTTTTTAACCCTGCCAAATCTAAACAGATTGCTACTGGCCAAAAAAGAACTTCAGCAATTGCCAGAAATACAACTCTGCAAACTGCCAAATTTGAACTTTGCTACAAACAACGTCAGGGCAGAAGAGCTTCTAAAAGCAGTCTGGAGTAGGGGAAGGAAAGGCGACCAAGTTCATCAACTTATCCACAAGAGTTTGCTTTATTAACAACAGCATAACCCACACATATACACCTGACTGTCCCTGAAGTAATTCTAACATGAATATTCTCAGAGCAATACCAGTCTCTGACATTATGAAAGCAAAAAAAAAGTCCACATATATTTAAAAATATGAAAAACTGATATTGATAATGAACCATAAAGGCTTACCCCATAGCTTTCAGTTCAGTGATATAAAGGTGCACACTCATTTTATAGTTAGCACAATTTATAGATTATGCCCCTCCCTAGACATTAAAACACAAATTTAGGTGATTACATGATAAACCTCTGACAACAGCTGGGAACCAGATTCTTGACACCAGGATTCCTTTTTGCCCAGTATCCATCATCAAGCTACATGTTTTCAAACCAGTTTCATGAAATTAATGCAAGTTTATGTAAAGATACATTCCTATACCAAGTCACCTTAAACAGAGCAAAGATACACTCAAAAGAAATAATTCTCTTTTAGATTAAAATCATCTACAGCCTATGTGAACATTTAACATTTGCCATTTATCTGTCTACCACAGACAGAAAAAAATCCTCTGTGGGTGGCTCTACTATAAAGTTCTTACATGACTATAGCTTACAACAATTTCACAAATCAAAATCAGATGTACTGAAACGTCTTACAGAGATTTAACTGCATACCACTGCCAGCTTGATATGGTGGTAAAACTAGCTTACCAACATTATCATGCTGCTAAAATTCTGGGAGTAGATCATGCTTACTTCAGATTTGCTAACAAAACAGTTTGCAAAAGTTTACTTCATTTTTCCCTAAGCTTATTTGTAAACAAAGCCCAAGAGACCATCTGACTCAGAGGCTCCCAGCAAGTACTACAATCAATCCACTGTCTCCCAGCAGCGCTTTATGAACAGAAAGTGTATTACAAAAATATATCAACAGCGTAAGTTTGACCACAGGTGAACTGGCCCTGCTACCAGGCCAAAGATGATGGTTGTCTGCAGAAAGCTGGCTGGTCAAAGTTCTTCGCTGTATTTCTAGTAGCTCCTGCAAACGTCCGGACTCTTCTGCCAAAAACACACCTGATACTTGTAAAAGGATACAAGCTAGAAGGATCATCATCTGTTTCTACCAGAGAAGGTCCCCACAACAAAGAGTACGAAACAAAAAAGCTCAAACCAAACCACAATTGCCAATTATCAGCAGAAAAGGAACAGCGATACGCTGCCACAGTCTTTGCCGTCAGGCCATACCTGTGATAGTTCCATGCACCTGTGTCCCATTCTTCAGTTCGATGGTCACAGTCTCATGACTGAGTTTCATTAAAAACCTAGAAATTAAAAAAGGTTTCTTTTTTTACTCCCACATGAAGCCTGAGCACGCAACATCAAAGAATACCCAATATTAGAGAAAACCGAGGCACGTAAGCGCCCGCACCTCTCACGTTTACAAAGAGAACGCTTCCAGATCTCGCGTTTAGTTAACGCAGTGCGCGAGAGCACGATGACACAACCCCCCCCCCAAACGGCGGATCCTGCCCCGCGGCCGCAGTGGGCAGACTGGGCGGCTGCTACTTAACCCCGCGCTCGCACCCGCGCGCTGCCCCCGCCGCGTTTCCCCAGCAAGGCCAGGCCTTTCCCCGCAGGACCCCGCCGGGCGTTTAGGCCTCAACGGCCGTCGGGGGAGGGGCGCCCGCGAGGCGACCGTTAGCGCGGGGGCGGCGCCGAGCGCGGCTCTCTTYCCCCCCGCCGCCGCCAGGCCCGGCCGCCTCCATCCGCCTCCATCCGCTCACCTGACGAGCTTCATGGCGGCGGGAGGCAGGCGCTGCGGCCCGGCGGCCTTGCGCGGGGAGCGGCGGCGGCGGCCCCAGCGGGCAGAGGAGACCTGGGGCGGGCGGAGGCCTCCGGCGAGCAGGCCGCGCCGCCACTAGCGCCAGGAAGCGGCAGCCGCCGAGCAGAATGAATGGGCGGAAGCGGCGCCGCGCAGACGCCGGAAGGGGCGGCCCCGCCCCCCAGCAGCGCGAGGGGAGGGCGAGGGGGAGCTTAAAAAAAATCTCACTCTCTATATATGTATTTTTTTGTCATTAAAGTACGCCAGGATAAATAGGGCCAGGTAGAATAACCAATAATAGGACTCCAGTCACAGCTCGGAGTTAGTTTTTCCTTTATGTAGTACCCACTGCCACCATCAAAAAAAAAAAAATCCCTGAGGTAAAAATCGTTGATATAAACAGTTTGTCTCATAAAATGACTGTTTCTGACATATGAGATGACCTAGGCCCTAAGGATCAATTGGGGATGGTGAAAAGCCACCCCCTATCCCCCACCCCTCCGAGATTATGATGGGTGGTGGGATTTGACCACAGGGGAGCAGGGAAAGAGTAAGTGCCTTCCCCCCACCCTTTTTCTTGGATTTCCTTTTTTGCCTAAAAGTTTAATGAGAGGAAGAGAAAAGAAACAAGACACAGGAGAGAGAGCGCATGCACTTAAATATGAAAAGAATCCAAAAAAAAAAAAAAAAAAAAAAAAAAAAAAAGGGCTTCAAGTGGAAGTAGATTCACAAACAAATGCTACTGCACTTCATTTCCTATTTGTAATGTAGGGAGTTCTGCAGCTACATTTGCCTTACATTTCAGGCACATATTTCAATATCTTTCCAAGATGTTTCCTAGTAAAGTTGCTCTAAAGTTTAAAGTTTAAACTTTGTCATCTTTTTGGGGGGGGAGTAAAGAACTATTTGCCCCTTTTTAAACTAATGGCTTCAGGACAAATTTGTTCTACCAGTATAAAATTTTACTAGCAAACATTGTGTATGAATGTGCACATCCAGTCATCTAAATTTTAAATAGGGTCAAGCTCCACTAAATACTAGTCTAGACTATTATTTCCTTAGTAATTCAGAAACAGCCTGTTCAGAGCCTCTGCCTTTAGACAAGTGCATTTCTCAAGGATTTCACAGCTTCCAATAAACCCATGGGTTTGTCTAACATACTGCAACACAAGAATGGAAAAAATACAAGAAAAACCCTGAGGCCTATCTGCAGTAAGGGAGGGAAAAAAGATAGTGACTTGAATTTTCATCTCGAGTGCCTATTACTGTGACTGAAAAAACAAAAAAAAAAAAACCCCCACACACATCCAAAATTAGTCTTGTAAGGGAAGAGAGAGGGAAAGCCTTGAAAAGTGAGAAGAGGTGAGGCTTGCAATTAATCCTAAGAAAAACCCACCCACAACAGTTCTCTGAAATTTAAGATACAGAATTGGCAAAGAAGAACAGAACATGATGCTAATGAAAACACTTGGTGTTGGGTGCAAGATCATCAATATTTAAGCACTGAAACAGCAGAATCTTTATATGCTATGAACTGCAACAAAATGGAAGCATCCTTCTTGGTGAGAAATGGTTCTTAAGGAACAACTTGGAAAAAGTCCACTCCGAAACACTAAATGCAATTGACAGTATATAGAAAAGTTGGACATTTTATTGTCATTTATGAGTACACCGTTTGTGATTTTAGAAATACAGACTCTTTGCAAAGCACTGAAATACAGATGCCCTTCGACTTTGAAAACCTACATTATTCTATGTCTTACAACATGTTTATACTAGCAATTCAAGTTTGGTCTTTGTTGCAAGAAGTTCTTCACCAAAGACGCAAATATCTAGTTACAGACTGCAAGACAATTGAAGCAAGTTTCAAATGCCACCTGCCAGTGAGCCATAAACCCCCAGTACTTTAAGATATTTAGTCTATGATGTTCTTATACTTTATATCCATTATGGAGTTCATGTCGGAAAATTTTAAGTTAGAGGATTTTCCAGTTAACTGTTTCAACTGGTATTTCCATTACAGCATCTAAAAGCAAACAGATACTTTGCAATTACTAGTGCTTATGAACAGATTATGTTTAAACAAAACCCAGAGAGGCCTCCAGAAACATTCAAGGTTAAAATGAACAGTTAACAATTGCAAAAATCTGTACATATTTTCAGTTATAACACAACGAAACACTGCAGTATCAGTGTTTTTGTGTTCTAGCTTCAATAGTAACAACTGTGCTAGCCCTAGTATTCTACATGTTTCTCCCTTCTCCCCATTTAAACTTTATAATTGCAATCTGAATATACAGCTGTACTTACAGGAAATATTAAACAATGCACAGCGCCTTAAGCAGGTTTCATGTCTGGTTTTGAACAAACCATATAAAATAAGTGACAAAATAGTTTAAAATTGGTCCTTGATTAGGATTACTTATTTTTATACAGCTTGGAAGCACTAAGTTTAAAGACACACATTTATTGTYAATCAGCACAAATTATTTTGTAGCTTAGTTTTGTTTTGTTTTTAAAGAGTGTGTTACAACATCATGCATGAAAAGCAAGCTATTGCTCCCAAGTGCAAACATGGCGTTTAGCCTAACACTTTCTCCTCAGGTTGTTACTCCTTCTTCCATAAATTATTCTAACATAACCAAAAAAAAAAAATACAGAAGCAGCTGACTAGCAAAACAATATGAAGTTCATCTTTTATCTTGTGACCATTCTTAAAATAGTGGTGTACTTTGGACCTTTAGCATAAGGAGGGTTCAATAAACACTGCAAAGGAGTTTACATTCTTTGATTTCATTTACATCTTTAGAAAGAAGATTCTATATCTTAACTCTCTAACTAATGAATCGTCATCTAAAGACTGCAGTATTGAAACAGTGCAAGACATTTGCAACTTCAGAAGCATCCAAAAACATTGTCCTTTCACCCAAACAATGATTAGTAGAATATTGCATCAGTCCTAGATAAGACAGGACGCAAAGCTCATTTTAGAAGAGAAGCATTAGGATTCAACAATCCTTTATATTTAGTGAAAAATACATAAAAATGCACAAAGGACTCCTTAACATGGACTTTAATTACAACAAATATAATCCAGCTGTAAATCTAAGAACAAGTTATTGGCATGAAGCCATATTTGCTCAAAGAACATGATCAGACCCCTCTTTTATTAATACTTCAACATCTGGGTATGTTGACACATGAACAGAATCAGAGCTCTCTCCTGTCAAACTAGAGATCAAAAATTTAGCTGAATCTACCCAGGTGGACTGTGAACTTATCCAGCCCATTTGTAGCTTATAACATTCCAGATATCACAAAGCTGACTTTTATCTTTGAATTATCTTGGTGCGGGTGGAGCCTCCTCCGCTAATGCAATATTCCAAAGACCATTGCAACTAAGACTGTAGAATCAGATCTCAGCTGAAAGCTACCACCACCAAAGACAACATTTACTTTCTCCCTGTGCTGCCAAGGATGAGCATTAAAAAGACCACTATTCGGTGTGGAAAGCAGGTCAGTAGAGACTCCAGCTGTGGCTCAAGGAATCCTCTGTACCAAGCCGCTTTCCACACACACAAATTCAGTCCATCTTCTCTTTCTGGACCAGTTTGGGTGCATCTACAAAATCCTTGCCGTTGTAAAGGATGATAGCAAAAGTTCCAAAGCTTGCACTTCCCCAGAACAGCACATAGGCCAGTGTCTCAGTCCATGTATCACCTGAGAAGAGTTGATAAACAGTTCAGTTTGTTACCTCTCATTACCAATGAGAGTATTCTAGTACAACAGCAAAATAGTCCAAGCCCTCCCACAGAGATCTGCCATCAAATGAAGTTGAAAGCATTTCCGCAGGTACTAGGGGCTTTTGTTAAACCATTTTTATAACTCCTTCCACAGAAGCTGACAAGCCACGGCTATTTGTTCTTAAGCTAGCATTCTGCTGTTTGCCACACAGAACTCCAAGAGCACTTGAAACACACAGCTACAGAGGTCATGGAGTCAAGTACTCCGCTGGCACTCATGTTACAAAATTCAAGGCAAAGGCAAAATGCAAGAACTGCACGATTTGCAACACAGATTTAGATTAAGGGGGACATCTGTCAGAGCAAGTCTATGCCTGCATCTGACTTATCTGGATTGCCTTTCTGCCCAGAATTAGGTAGGCATTTGTAAAGGGATTCATCCAGCCTATAATAAAACTAGATGTCCAACTTAGGTGCAACTGACTCGGTGTTTGGGCAATTAAATCACACCTAAATGACTTCTAAAGTTTTGGCTTTATTTTCTATAGTACCTCAGTTTTTCCACATTAATGATGTAGTGCTGACCCTCAGTCTCCAGAGCCATGCTCAGATACATTTTAGTATGACTGAGAAACAAGCAAATATATACTAAATTGTTTGTTTATTAAATGGCTGTTAGAAACTAACAAAGGAAAAAAGAAAAAAAAAAGAAACCCAACACACAAGCAAGATAATTTTGTGAAGTTACACTAAATAGTGACTTACCAGCCATTAGCAAGCAAATAATGCACATAGAGAAAGCAACCACCATAATAATAGGCAACTAAGGAAAGAAAAAAAGAATAATTACATGATATAATAGAACATACATTACTTAATATCCTTTAAGATTGGTGGTACTGCAAAGCTATTTACTTGTCTTGCAATAAGGTTGTTTCAATTATTGATGAAGTACAAGTGTAAAATTTTGGATGGCTCTAAATTCGTAAAGGTGTGTTCAATAATAAGTTGAGAATTCAAAATTTATCTTCTACTATATTAGAAGAGGGGCGAACTTTTTTTTTTTAAAACACGTATACATGAACCACCAATTAAACCTCTAATATCCCCACCCCATTTCACTGCATGATATACACGGGGGAGGATGGCAAAAAAAATTAAGATTTCTTTATGTTACATTCTACGCTTCTGTATGAAGTATGAGATGAGATCTTCACAAGCTTCTTCTACTAGTCACCATCAATGACTGTTTCCTTCTGCAGAATTTCTCCCTTTCCACTTGATGAAGCAGATTAAAAAAAAAAAAGCAAGCTGTTTTTCAATACCTCAAGGACACTCCATTTTCTGTCAAGGGAACAGTCTGGGTTTAGTCCTATAAGCAGGCATCATAGAAACATAACCAGATTATAGGGACACTCCATTATTAAACAGACAATTTCTACTTAGTCTTACTGAAGCAAGTGACTAAAAGGTTACATCTGTTTCTCCAAGCATGAATCAAATCTCCATACTTACAGCTAAGAACTTCCAATCTTTCTTGACATGTAGAGGACTCGCAGGTTCTACTTCATCCACGGAATAATTACCAAGAAAGAGATCAATAGCATCCTGGAAAAAAAGAGAGCAAGAATTACAATGCATAGCAGTGTTTATTAAATATATTTCCCTATAGTTAAAAGCCCAACTTACTTGTCTAAATCCATCAGAAAAGTTATTTTTGTAGTAACGTATTAATGAGTTCCAACCATCCATAATTAAGCCCCACTGAGTTCTTTTCCCAGTTCTGTAAAAAGAAGTTTTGAAAAATATATTTATAATATAATTATAAATTCAAGCAGAATTTCAGATTTAGTCTTTCATTATTCAAAAGTATACTAAGTTTAATGCATACCTGCATGAAAATACAATTATCCAGTGCTGCCTTGGCACTATTACCATACAGACTTAGAACAAACGTTATCTGAAGTTAAAGTTACACTTCTCTCCCTCCCACAACACAAATGTATTTTGAATAGGCCCTACTTTCCTGATTTTATTTCCAGATTGTCTTTTTTTTTTTTTTTAATTACGGTGAATAATAATGCTCTTCTGTAGATTTTAGTCTCACATTTTACCAGCTGAACTGCTGCAAAACTAATTAACAGTCTGAGTCCAAAATAGATCTGTTCAGATACGAAGACTTGAAAGAAATCCCCAAACATGTACAAAAACCCAGAAAGCCTCTACAGGAAAAGTCTGACTTGCCTTGTGTAATCTGTCTTTAAGGCACCAGTTCCAGCATATTGTTTGGCACAAGCATTAGCATTATCAGCCCATGCTGTGAACAGGAAGAATTAAGAAAAGATTAAGGAAGTAATGTACTCTATTTCAAAAGAAAAGGGGGGAAAAAAAAAAAAAAGACTGTTTAAACTCTATAAACAGCCTACCATTTTTGTAGATTTTCTCAAAGTCTGCTTGCTCTTCAATTCTCTGTCCAACATGCAGAACACCTAGTCTCTAAAACAGAAAGCATACTGCAGCTCACTAGAAATTCATTAGAAAAATTAAGATTTGCTTTCAAGAAGAGTTATATTCATTGAACTACAATCTGGCCAATGGATTTCAAATAAGACTATGTACTACAGCAACTCAAGTATGCAAGCTCTTACTGAGGCGCTAAATTACATTTCAATTCCAAACAGAAAGCCTCCCTCCTCTTACAAGTTGCTAACCAAACAGCAGAGTCAAATACTGACCTGAAGCTGGGCTTGAAGAGATCGGCGTGCTAACAAGCTCTGAATCACATTAGTCCGATCAAGGCAGTCCATGCAATTACTACGGAATATTCCTTCCTGCTGAGTCACAATTTTACCATCGGAATCAACTAGAAAATAACTAACACATACAATCCATCTAAGTATTTACAGATAACAGTACATATAAAGTGCACATTTTCACAAGTATATGCTCTAGCAGCCAGAAGATGCAGTTCTCTTGAGTGTATGATGAGTTATTTGCCATGTCTTTGAACTATGATGCCTCCCCGAATTCTTTCTCTATCACTCTTTTCCTCAAAGGTACTGAAAAGCAGCATCAGGATGCAAATGTTTAGTTATCTCAAAGCTACTCACTATTTAGATAGCCAGCCAGCCAGCCAAATTGAACTACGTGTCACTAGGAAGAAAGGCAGCCTCTCCTGCAACATCAGTGACTTATATTTATGGTTTTCAGCATGGTTATCAAGATCAGAGTGTAGCAGCAGAAGTAACCAGATATATACCTGGTCACCAGCTTCAGTCCAGTCACCCCTATATATAGCCATACAACTTGTTAGTCATGTTTCCTCCAGAAAGGTATTCAAATCTTGTAGGACAATCTGTTATTGTCACTTTTTAATCATTTTTCTCTCTGATATATGAACATCCGGGGGAAACAGATATTCCCCCTGCCCTTGCAACTGCATATGCTCATCACCACCTCAACCTTTTTAATCAGCTAAACCAGGCATTTCTCCAGTGACACTAAAAATAGCTTGAATTTTAAATACTGAGTTGCATGCAAATATTCTGATACCTGAGCTAGTAAAACAAATAGCGAGATCAAGTTATTAGTTGACTATGCAAATGGGACAGAACTGTACTAGTCCTTCTACCATAGCATTAAACTTAAGAGTTCCAGTTGCCTAAAGATTTACAGATCATACTCTAGAATAAATTACTCCATTATGTAGTTACAAACTCTGAATTTGGTCTAGCACATTATCCACTGCCATTGTATAGCATTTTAAAATAAAAAAAAAGTCCTGCTAAGAAGTTGTGCCATATTAGATCAAGAGCCTTACAACAGCATATGCACTTTGATTAAACTTGTGTTAACAGGACCTGGTCTCATTCTTGGAAAATGAGTTTTGTTAAACCATGTTTTATGTGGTTAAATGATTAAAGGAGACAATAACACCAGTGGAAACTTGATTTTCCCTTCTCTCCCAAGTTTTGCCTAGAACTGATATTAGGACAACATGTAGCTGACAAGTGGCAATTTCTGGTTAATAACCTAGCTTATGTGACCAATCTCCTATAATTCCTCTAAAACAAATTAAATTGAATTTAAAAAAAATAAGAAAACCAGCAAGCCAGCTATCCTTTCTGCCATATCTTTTATACTTGGATTCAATCTTTAGCAAATAAGGCTGTTCAACTGTCTCAGGGCTGCAGAGCTCTTTTCAGACTTTCCTGTTCTTATTTAAGTAATGGCCACCCTAAACAAAACAAGGCAAAGTATAGCCAACTTAATCTTGAAAAGGAACCTTTGCTTTTGTATCTTGTTTTGACAAACCTCTAATTTTCATTTCAAGAAAACTTGGTTCTGTTGCAAGTTTACAATGGCAGTAAACAAGTGAGATGGTTCTCAGTATTCATTCCAAGAATAAAGGATCCTTGCCATATAGGAAACCTAAAAACTTATGTCTCCTTCTTTGAAGTGCTCACAAATCAGTTTATCCTTCTGCTTTTGGAATGTTTTGGGGCTCCTTTTGGTGGTGGGGGAGACCGTATTCACTATTCACAAGTAGCAAAGACCAAGAAGTGCTTAAAGCAACTCACAGGACTAAGCAAAAACTTAGGCTGATATGGACATTTAGTCTGCTTTTATATGACTAATAAACAAACATAGGAATTTGGTTCTTTGTGGATTACTTATGTCAACAAGGACTAACAATTACTGCTAGTGCTAAGGTTTGGCACCACAAACGAATGGGCATTAGAGACCTGAAATTGTTTGGCACCACACTGCAGAACAGTATATTGCCACCAACATATGGAATTACTCTTGGATGAAAAACTATCACCTAAAGAGACATGCAGTTTTTATAGCTTCAGTTGTATGCACACTTCTTTCTTCATCTAAATTTTTACTGAAAGATTCAAAGTCAGTTCTTGAGTCGCAACATGGGGTTGCTATGATTCTCAGAACCATTTTATTATAACATGAAGAGGGCTCGACATTGCAAGGTTAGAGACCTGGTTGTGGCTGATATTAGCAAGAGATCATAGATATGCAAGTACTAAGGCATACGAATATTTACTTTGTGAAAGATTAAGGGTCCGTTTTAGTGTGCTTTAACTCAAGACAACAGAAGCTGTAAGAAAGTGGTCTCATTTTAATAGTACAGAACTACTTGAGATCTACTGAGCATCAACCATCTTACCTAAATTCATCTTGCTGCTCTGCCAATTGATCCATCAAAATTTGAAGTCGATCCCACCTCATTCGACTGCACTCTTTATGGAAGTCAAATGCTATATATCTATTCGGAAAGAGAAGCATCTTTTAAAACCATAGACATATTGCAGTGAAGGTCTCAAAAAAAAACCCAAAAAACCGCAAAACCCACACACCACACCCACAAAACAAAACAAAAAAACCCCACCACACAAACAACAAAGCAAGCCCCCAGGGAAGAGCAGGCAGTGACAGAGAAATTCTTTTTTTCTTCCTTAGAGAGGGCTTCCAGCAGATATCAGTGGGTTTTCTCAGCGCTCTGTAATTTTCCTGAGATTGCACACTTAGTGTGCATGGTGACAGCTTTTACATTTCTTTACAAGATGCCACTAGTCTGGGGAAGCAGCCATTCAGTTCCAAGTTATTAATTCTAAGTTCTGGCTAGTATTTTTCTCCCCACCAGAGAAGCACAGAGGGGAAAAAAACACATCCAATTTCATCTCTGCTTTTTCACCAGGATTCTTCCACCCTCCCCTCCTCTGAGTAACTGCATCTTGGACTTGTCAGTTCTCTTTCAGAGGGACTCAGGTGTTAAAATGCAACATTCTTCTCTGGCATGCAGCATAGCTCCATTTGATGGCTCTCTAGAAACTTGACACAAGTTCTGTTTGAACAACTAAACTACTGTGCCATAAGAAAATCCAACAGCTACTGACAGGGAACAAGATTTTAACAGCCAATTCATTTCTGGTAAAAATTGCTTTAGAAGAATGGTGTCTGATTCAGGTTTTGCAAATACATATGCTCTGCAATTCACAGCAAATGAAGTTCCTGCCCTGAAGTATTTATAACCCAAAAGTTATTATTTGCCAAGCTTTCAAGACTATTTGTCTGAGGAAAGGTGGCATATATGCATTGAAGACCCAAATACCTCATTTAGCCTGGCAGGCAGATGCCATCAAAATTAACCACACACCCCACCCCACTCCCCAAAAACAATAAAGAAAAGGACTTTGGCAGCATTAACAAAAGTGTCAGTCCCATTTTAACATATACAGAGCAGCAAACATCACTTATAAAAAACCCACACCCTAACAGAATTTTAACATCTGTTTCTACTAGATGACTTTATAGCAGTATCAGAGATGCATATAATCCCACAAGCTCTGTGCATCTTTAAGATCTCAATACCAGCCTAGAGGTAAGGGTGGTGAAAGAACTCTCCTCAAAAGTGGTCGTATATTTAAAAAACGACCAACCATACACACCACATGCCTTTATGCTTAAGTGTAGGATTTTGTCCTTGGACACATAGGAGATCAGTAATACTACCATACAGCAAATTCAAGGAAAAGACAAAGAGATATGGATCTGTGGGAGTTTAACCCTCCCTATGGAAATTCGGCAAAGCAAGCACAGATTGGTTGTAAATTGTGTACGACACCCAAGATTCCCATGAAGAGATGGGATTTCTCTTAAGTGCATTCCCCACTCTCTCTTGGCCCAGTTACTCTGAGGCCCACACATTTAAGTTACATGCTTCCCGCCTCTATCTCCAATAGAATTTGCCCACACTTAGCATTCCCTTACAAGTCAGCAGTGAAACCAACCCCTTCTACCAGAAGGTGGTTCTGTGGGGCCCCAATTTCTCTTTCCAAAATACAGAAGATGGCCACAGTTTTCACAGCATACTATTATTCCAGGACTACATGGCATCATCATGACCCTTGACATCCCTTCTTTATTCTGCCTGGCTCTTCTCTTTGCCCCATATTCTCTTCACAGGCTTACTTCTGTTTAGAATGGAAACTCTAAGGTAGGGGCATTGGTCATATGCAGGTTACTTCATAAAAAATAAAATTCTGAAACAAATCAGGTATTTGTTCAAGGCCCCAAAGCACTGCGATCAGTTTTTGTAGGTCTCAGAGGCAACTCCCAACTTTTAACATAGCAATGTATCATTTCACTTCACACACACCTGACCATTCCATTTGCCATGCTGTTCACCATTTTCGCAAATGTTTGTTCTAGAGGCTTCTCTGAACCCTTCTGGTTCACCTGCAAGGTAAAAAATGGATAGTATTACTTGCAAGCCTGCTTGAGAAAGCTGTTGTTCTTTCAAGAAAAACATATGAAGCATACCAAGTTAACAATCATTTGCTTTCCATAACTAATTATTTGTGAGTCAAAATGTCTTTGGAAACCATCCATCTAGAAAAAGAAAAAAAAAAGAAGGTGTTGACACATTTATGCTACTAGTAAGAACTGTGATTTATGAAAAACCTGTGTAATCATCCTTTTGATGAAATAGCACAGGCACTTTTATAGCCAAGAAAGCGTTTATTGTTCTTTAGTGTGCTAATACATTTCTACTTTTATCCCCAAGTCCATTCAGCTCTCCTTAAACAATCTACATATGCTGAATATTGTGCAGCTACAAAAACCTACTACAAACAAGAACCAGAGAGAAACTACACTCATTCACACTTGGATTTTTTTCAGAATCCAAACTCAAGTCTCAAGGAATACAAGGCTTCTTGTTACTACTGTTTAACAATAAAACTCAATTTAGTACTGCTAACTTTTATTCTTCTGATTACAGATTGTCACCCCTTCACATCCACATGAGCCCATAAATATATTAAATCTCCAAAATGCAATGAACAGTCACATACATGATTTACCGACTTGCTGATCTGTGGCTTTGGTTTATACTTGAGGTTTGGTCTTTGAGACCAGAAAAAAGGAATCGATCCACGGGTCTGCAAGAGAACAAAAATAGCTTAAGACAGTAAGTCTTACAAACAGCACTTGCCAATTAAAAAAATAAAAACAGGCTCATTTAGTTGGTATGCTYCCTTTCTGAACATACTCCAACCTGACCAATTGTGGCTCAGCACAGCATTGCAAGGCAAAAGACAGCCAACCAACTAACCAAAGACTTAAGCCAGTCACCAGTTCGTTATACTGATCTTACCTGAACAAATGATGCTTTGCTCCCCTTGTAATGCACAATTTGTTCCGTTTCAACAAAATTAGCTGCATGCCCTTCTGAATCAATACCTAAGTAGGTAAAGGAAAAAGAAAAAAAGAAAAAAGAAAAGAAAACACCTTCTCATTAACCAGCTCACAGACTGGCCACAGGACAACAACAGGACGTCAGCAAAAGGCTTCCCATCCCTCCTTTCCAAGTACTCAAAGAAAGCAAGAAAATACCACGGAGCTGTCAGAAGATGGTAAATTAAACAAGACTTTGGCAGAAGTTTATCATGATCTGCACCAAATTTAACTTGCTGAAGAAGCACAGTTGTGCTCAGCAAAGACTATAAATTCAAGAACACTTTGATAATTATAGGCCTTGAAATTGAGTTGTTTCAATGCAAAATAAAACAAGTTTTTTGACACTGAAGTACCCACATTTCAGCAGCAATGGTACTGGAGAAACAGACCACTATTGTCAAAAGCGTGCATGCTGGGGCTAATACACACACAAAAAAAGTCAAATCATTTCCTTATTCAGTTCCCAACCTGAAACAATTAGAGAAGACGCTTTCACAGTTTCCTCTCCCCCCAGCCCCAATAAAACTCATAGCTGAATTTACTGCTGGTCCAAAAGGCCTGCTAGACATTTGCGATCAACTCCAATCAAAATCGTAAAGCAATACAAATGCCAGCCAACAAAACCTTTTCACTTCTCTCTAGGAGGAATAAAGAGGAGCCAGTTTAATAAATACCAGAACGTGCTTCAGTTCATCATACAGGTTGCTAGTATTTTCTTTGAAGTGAGGACCTCTTGACACAAACTACTGTTGCAAGTATTTTCTGTTGAAATCATTATATCAGGAACTCCTCTTAAAGATAAGCCACATATATGGATGGAATTTGCATTATTTTTAAATTAAATCAATTTGCTTACCTCTTACATAGTAGCGTACACCAGCTCTGAAACAGCTTCTTCTGGAAACAAGCAGCCAGTCAAAACACTTTCCATTAATAGAACAAGAGTGCATAGTGATAACTGATGAATAATATGCTAAGGAAAAAAAAATCAAGTTTTTCTTAGTTTTTTTTTTAAATATATGTAAAAATAAAAAACAAAGAGGTAAAAAAGATCAAAGAACCATATGACCACATTCAAAGAAAACTGTAAACATTTACCACATCAATACAGTTAAGAGAAAACAACTTAATATTAGGATCAGTATGTGCAACACAAAAGACAAGGTACAGGGTCTGTCACTGACCACAAAAATAAAATTGCTACAATTTTGACAAAACAGGACTCTACAGAATATTAATCTGGTTTCAGGCTCCTATGCATATCTTTAAAAGGACTGATTTCTGAAGTTCTGTTCAGTGCTACATCCATCTCGTTTATAATTTTAATCAAACTACCTTAGTGGCTTCTTGCCCCCACTGCTTTTTATAAAAAGATCACTTTTTTCTCTAGGCTTTCAGAAGAGTGAATATCTTGTACTGTCGAAACTTTGCTCTTAAGCACAACTACATCACATTTATAGATTCCAGGACTAGTAGTAACGCAGACTGGGTTTCAAATCCTTACCCTAAAGGCAAGAACATGCCTGAAGCTGGTTTTGGACCTCTTCTGCATGCTTTCCTTGCTTCCTCAAGGCCTATTATTTGCTTATCTCAAAACACAAACATCTCATATATGCTCCTAAAAGGAATCTCTAATTTCTGTAGATCAAGTTCAGCCTCTGTGTATGCAGCCTCCTTAGAAGTCGCCAGTGGTAGCTTTTTATCCAAGTATGCTTTTCTGCTCAGACTAGGTACCCAAAATGGTGGATACACCATAATCTGGGACTAAGTTTAATCAATGAACAAACAGAAGTCATTAACAACTGTTTTCATTTTTTAAACCTTGTTCTGTCCTGCTTAAAATTGCCTTAAACAAAAAAAGGCATTTCTCAAGAATAACTTCTTCAGATAGATTCATAGACTTTCATCCTTTGGCACTAACAGCCTAAACCCACAACTTTTAAATGAGCACAAGATTGAAATGAGTAATTTTGCAAGTTGCAGTATTGGCATGCTGCACTCTGTTCTATTCTTTGGGAAGTCAAGATACTTATTGTCCTATGGTTGGCTACAGAAAATACATTTTGTTTGCTTTTAAGTGGCACATTTTACAGGAAAATCTAGATTCTGCATTTTCTGTCAAGGATTCAAAAGGATATAAAGCTGCTAAGCTACACATGAAAGCATCTAAGCTATGTTAAAGAACCCACTGACCGCGTACATGGAACATCCTGCTTTATTTCTGCATTTGCACCACTGTTTGCAAATAATTCCAAAAACTAAGAATTTGCCAAGGAAAAAATACATGTTAGCCCTACATAATCGAAAGTGTTCTCAGAATTCATAAATTAGGATATTCTGCTTAAATGATTAAAAAGAATCTTAAAGGATTCTTCTGCTTTCCTGGAAAGTTACTGTCAAGGCCGACACCCTTTAACCTAACACACTTGTACAGCCAGTAATTTCCTGTCAGAACGGTTACTGCTAAACTCAGCTGCTTAGCAGCATTCTCCTCAACCTACAGTCTGAGCAGTTTCCTGCAGAATATTTAAGAATAAGATTTTGTAGCTAGACACCACTCTTTAGTTTCCTCCTATGTCAAGGAAGAAAGGAGAGGAGACGAGACCTTCATTTTGGGATCAATCACTAGAATCTCAAGCTCACTAGAATAAGGAAGAATAATGGAAGAAAGGAAAGCTACCAAAAAAGCCCAAACAATTGTAAATATTAGTTTCTTCCCCCTCCTAAGCATTCAACTTCAAGACTGCAAGGCAATAGTTGGAAAACCCATTTTATGGGTCTGTAATCTCTCTCCTAACTTAAATGGCAGCTTGCTATTGACTATTTTCCATGCAAGAAAAAGACTTTCTTTGAAACAAGGGAAGTGTTAAACCTAGTGTAGTCTTTAGTTGGTGAAAGTCTCAGTCATCCAAAAAAGTCCATTATTTCTCATCACTGCAAGACCAGGACCCCAGACCAGATAGTTGAACAAAATATATTTAAGTTTAAAGAGAAGGAAAAAGGAAAAAAAGTTTGATTTTACTGAAATAACTGCCAGTGGCACTACTGCAGTGCTGCTTAGGGCTCTTCAGCTCTAGCAGCTTCATCACTAGAAATCCAGTCTCTTAGAATTCTTGTGAATGAGTTTCTAAGGCACTTGGTTAGTATTTGAATTACAGTAACACATACATTACTCAAACTAATTATTTGTGTAATGAAATTAGGACAGAGGAAGGTATTAACTGCAGTCTGCCAATTGCAATCCACCCAGCCTCTTCCCCACAAGACTTGCAGAGGCAGGATAAGGATTGGGTTGTTTTGACAGTTCCCTTTTCCCACCTTTACTTGCTTCTCCACCTACTCCCACTGCGCTTTCCATTATACGCGACCACAGGAAGGACTGGAGGTCTGCCAGTGATAATAGCCCTACCAGAACAACTGGTCCAGTCTGCACGCCAGTCCCTGACCATACCTGAGTGGCCTTTGTGATGGAGCAGCTAAGAGTGCCGCGCGAGTTACTCTGACCAGTATTAGCCACCCCTTTTCATACTCCAAATTCAGGAGCACCTGGGAGTGACTTTTCCTCAATCACTACACAAACAGTAATGCTTCCAGGGAGCATTAGACCTACTGACAAGCACACACCCCTTTGCAAAAATAAACTCATGAATGCTTTGCTAAAAATGCTGTTACCCAAAGTGAAGTGTTGGTGTAGCAAAAGCAACTTGCTAGGAGAAGTGTCCAAGGAGCCTTCAGCAGAACTCCTCATCTTTCTATGCATCAACAGGAACATCCACAAGCACTCCTTCAAGTCTTAACTATTCTCCCTTATTTTAAATCCAAAGACCGTGGTAATAATTGTTTGATTTACTTACTTAGTGGTTAGTTAGTACAGGTCACTATCTACTTAGAAATTAGAAAATGCTTACTGAGGGTATCCTTATAGCAAGAGGAAAAAAAATAAGGCTGATGTAAGTGTTCGCCATACTCATCTTTGTTTTTACCCCCTTGAAAGAATCATGCAAATCATGTTTATAAGATTAAACAAGTTAAGGCTTAAGAGTAGTAAAACATTCAAATGAGTTAGCATGAAATGTTCATAGCTCACTTGCATGTTTTTCCTATATGTGAACAAACTACAACCTAACTCTGACTATTCTCTGTTATAGTTGCCAATATAGTTTACTCCCATCAGCAAGCTTTTTGCATTAGACTACTAAATTCAGCACTGAGCTTTACAACATAAAAGGATACATCCATGCATCACTGGTGTAGCAAACCTATGGATCTGAAACAAAGACATAGAACAGTACAATTAAAATATTAAACACTAGTAGCCAAAGAAAATATACATAATGTAATTATGGAATTTTTGGGTAGTTTTATATACTTGATATCCTTCTTCGTTTAAGATGCAGTAATTTTCTCAGAGAAAATTAAGTTCTCAACAAAACCAGAGTAGTATATGTAACCCTTATTGGAAGGGAAGGAGAACAGTGAAATTCTGTTATCATTAAGTGACCTTAGCAAAAAACAGGCTGCTTTGTCCTAAACAAGGCATTTATTCTTCTACAAACACACTAGTTATAAACCAGTACACATTGAAAACCTTTTGGTATGGATTTGCTGTATCATCTCAACAGTACAATGTAAGCTGAGATAGTAGTTAGCAACACAAGTCTTCAGTAGAAAGAATTCTATGTGAATAATCCTTGAAATGCTTGTTCTACAGTTTCTACCATCCTGCCACAACTGAACAATTTGGTCTTTCAATAAAGCTTAAAATTAAGATTTTGCAATACTAGAAGTCAAAAGTTCCAAATCTGGTCATCTACAACTGTTACTATAGCAAGCTACCTTTAGTCAATATTAGGTCAGGCTTCCCCTCATATATCAGTTATCTCCCTTTTCAGCTTCTATGTTTTGCCTCCTACTACTGTTTTTACTAACCAACCACACTTGACTTTATCTTTGCTCTTCCCACCACTGGTTCTTTATCTCCCCAGCATAGTTTGTGTAGCACCATCCAAACCATCTACTCAGTCAGCCCCAAGGCTTCCTTCCTCCCTCCAGAGCAGGCACAACAGCCCTTTGTTAATTCATATCATCACATTTCAAAACAAAACAAAATAAAAAAAATCAACACTCTACAATCCAGCATTTTGGAACAGTGCTATCTAATGTAAAAGCATGTCTCCTCAGGTTACTGAGACAGAAATAGAAACTGTGTATAATTCACTTGGATAAATGGGCAGTACCGATAAAGAAAAAAGGTTGCTGTAGTGAGGACAACTTAAAAAGTTTAACATGCTTCTAAAGTCTCTGGTACGAAGGAGCTTAAATCAGCCTGGCCAATGACATACTATACTCGTGGCTCATGGTCATACATTTTGAATTCACTCCATCCAGCAAATATAAGCAAACATTGTATGAGCGTACATTTCAAATAAACCAAAAGAATCTAAAAATCAGTCTCGCTCTTAATATCAGCTCCACAACCTATTCACTAGACAAATGGATTTTAAAATTGCACTCATGGAGAAAGATGATTTGAAACTATTAAGAAGTGACAAACTGAACTCTGCAAATACTAGAGATAAACAAGTAGTTAGACTAAAAAAGCTTGAGAAGCATGTGGCATGCAGTATAACTTCCCCTTGAGTTAATATTTCTCAGCATGGTATCAGCACAGTACCTTCAAATGCAGGCACTTGCAAAGAGTCAGCTTAACCATGTACTATTGAGGGCACTGGAGTATAGTTGGAAGTTGGAAAGTAAAAGGCTGTCACACTGAATCGTTTTTAACTTACACACACAGTACTTTTGCTAATCTAGAAGACGAATAACAAGTTATGCCAGATTCTGGCTGCCTGAAATAAGACAGAGAATTATAGGAGAATGTTGTACACTTTTAGTACCAAGTGTATTCATTGTGTAGCAATATAATCACTGCACAGAGATTACCTCTGGTTGAGCAGCAAATTCTCTAAGAAGATGCCCATTCCACACAAACCGTGGATCTGCCTGCAAGAAAAAAAAAAAAGAAGAAGAGCTCTTAGAGGCTTTAAGCTCTGTTTAATTCAATATAAAGAAAGATTTATAGCACCCACGCACTAACACAAGTCTAGGTGAACAGATGTACTTTAAGATGGAGCACCCTTTCATCTTATCATTCATATAGCCTCAAGTAGAAAGCTAAAAAAGAAATTAAACTGTTAAAAGAAAAAAGGATAATTCCCTCTAATTTTTGAGGGAGCTGCTTGACCTCAGACATGCTAAGCCATTAACAATTCAGCTGCAATATCAGCAGTGCATTCAAGTATCTGCCCTAAGTAAACAAGGCTTGACAAGATTATCAAAAGTTTCAAGAACAATAGCAAGGTAACATTCCTAAAATGGGCAGAAGGTAAAAACGCAAGGAGTTTTGTAAGTAATAATCAACAATTAAGAACTGAAAGTTAAACAATATTCATAGTTGAAGAGGAAAAAGAAGAAGTTCTTTAACAGCAACACAAAACATCCTCTTTAACTTTGCATATTTCCTATTCCCAATTCACCTTAAAAATGCCTTGAGCAAGGATCTGAGCACATTCCAAAGAGCTACCAGGTTAGTCAGAAAGTGACAATCCCTGCAGAGTGCAGTGAAAGCTATGGAGAGGTGGCATAGGTCTCATGACATGAGGCAGGAGGACAAAGCATTCATTCTGAGGAGGAGGTTAATTCAAGCTCAGTGTTGGAGCAGTCCTAAGTACAATCGTCTGCTAGAAGTCAATCACATACTAGATCTTTTAGTAAAACATCCCCCCGCCCCCCCCCCAAAAAAAATGGAATAGAGCTGCCTGTCATATGGATGAGTCTACGCTAACAGAAATATGAACTTTCGTGCCTCATGTCCTGAGGAGCACTTATTACCTTGGATAATGGATTGTCCTAAAAACAGCTTTTAGACCTAGTAGTCTGGGTCTGTTTACATGCTTCTTTATAGGCAAATCATACTGCAAGTAGGATTTGAACTAGTGAAAAAACCTCACATGACACTTTAGTACACTTATAGTAGCACTGTTTCCTTCTACCACACCCATTAAGAACAAACTATAGACGAAATTTCTCTTGTATTGATGGAGATACCCAAAATTACCATCAACCTTTTGTTATGCCATTATACTGCTACCACAGGAACATGAAGTTACATTAAAATGGTTCTAACTAACAAACATCTCTATCTACTTAAAAATGATCCTCCTTTTTACTATGCTTTGCCTTTCAAACAGCACTCTGAAGTGCCACAATTTTAAGGCAAACCAATCCTTCTATGTCAGCAACTGCTCTCCCCAGCAATAGTACTGCAAGTGTGTTTGATAATGCAAAATAGTCCCCCAACAGACTAAAAACAAACAAAAAAAACACAAACAACCCACAGCTTAGAAGAAAAACTGCGCTGCCTCCTTAGTTTAGTAAGAGACAAAGTCTTGCGACTTCACTGTCATCTCTTTTGCAAAGGAACAAAGACTGCTGTTCACTTCCAGGGTTTCAATATTTCAGTGTCTAGGCAGTTCAAACCTTGTTCATGTTTCAGTGTTCAGTAATTTACCAGGACAAGGATTCTGGAGCTCTGAAGCATAGGAGAGGTTTTTATTAAGCTGAATTTGAGTTTGGCTGTGTGGTTCTGTTGTCTAAGACATAAGGAACAAGCACAGTTTAGAATGCAACATTTGAGGGCCAAAACCCATAAACCCACAGTTCTGTTCCACATTATTTTGAAAGAGAATATGAACAGACTCAAGAGATTTACTCCACCTCAAGAAAAAGCAGGCCATTCCTAAATTTGGGGGGGGGGGGGAAGGGCAGGAGGTTTCTCTCTAGTTCTTGTTGCAATTAGAAATGTTGAATATTCAAGTCAGAGGCAAGATATTTTTTCCTTCCTCTTCAACTTCAACTAAGGCAGACCTTTTAGAAAGGCGTTCTGATCTGCCTGATCTAAAATTTGCAGTCACTTCTAAACAGATTTCTAAAGCTTGTCATTGCTAATAGACTATGAAACTGAGGAAGGGTGGGCTAGTATGCTCAGCCACAATCCCTAACACTTTAGGCAGGGAACTGCAGCACTGAATACATTTCTGTGCTGGAGCATTACAGACCAGCTAGTTCCAACCTTATTCTAAGCACATAAGGAAGCAAACTCGAACAGTAACTTGACTCAGTCTACTTTGCACACTTGCTTGGTTGCTTCCTTTTCTTCTTGCGACCACCTCCTTTTTTCAGAGAACTGCCCCACTACAATTGGATTGACAAGATCACAGAGATGGTATAATTACACAGTTCAGAAACACAATGCTACTTTTATTATAATGATTTGCATCTAAGCAACAAATGTAAATCCATTTCACTAATTTAACTTAATGATTAAAACAGCAAAACCATTTTTAGTTTAATAGAGGACTACAAACTCTTTAGTATACTAAATTGTTACGGATGGTATTAACTGTAAAAAAAGTAGAAGGTTTAAGCTGAAGTGTACTAGGAGCGCAGCTTTCAGCAATATCATTCTAAACCTTGTACGAAGCTTCCTTTAGTTTGTGATCATTTGTTTTGACACCATTTAAACACCAGCTGCATAAACTAAACTTGTACCACAGAGAACTGAACGACAGTGAGTTAGACAAGGATACAAAGCAAAATGAAATCCTTACCCTCTCTAGGAGGCTCATTTCCTGGAACTCTGGGCTGGTGTTAGCTAACCGTTGCAGAGTGTGTGTTAGGTCATACGTTGTTGAGAAGTAAAATCCATCCACACTCAAGACATGACTAATCATTGATAAAAATACCTTATTGTCCTGCAACTGTTGGGAAGAAAAGGGGGGGTGGGTGGGAAGAAACAGCTCATTTATTAATGTCAAATTATCTTATTCTTAAAAGCTACCTCTACTTTTTGAAGCGATGATCCGAACTTTGCTAGTACTCTAGCAGCAGATGAGAGTATCCAGAGAACAAGAAAGAAAGCAAGAGACTGCAATTTTAATACCAGTGTACTGATAACTTGTGGCTACCATACTATAACAGAGTTCAGCAAGTATGGTAGACAGCAGAAAACAGTACTCCTGAGATATTTAATCTGAGGTAACTTACTAGAGCTACTGAGATTAAACTGACATTAGTGACTTCCAAGCAAAAAGGAAGCCATCATTTTCCCTGAAAGTCATTCAGTCAAAAAAAAGAGACTGAATGGTAACAAAGGATAAAACTTACTGTCAAGATTATGCCAATAACTAGGAAGTGTTCTGGTTCAAGTTTTGATTAACCTCATTCTTCTGAAAGACCATCAAGATTTGCCTTTAGCTTCACTGGTCAGACACCCTTGCCTGCTCTGTATCAAACCTACAACATACTCGTTTTAAAATAAACTTCATCCTATTCCTCCCACTCAAAGTTTAATTTGTCCCTGCTTGGTAAGTATATAATAGAATAATTCCATGAATTAAGCAAGACAGATAACTAAACAGCAAAAAGACAGTTTATTGTAGGGGCTATCAGAACAGTAAAGCCATGAGAAAAATTAACAGGAAGAGGGGTAGTGATTTTGTGGACTGGCTCAGGAAGACTGCTCTGTAACAGACTGTGCAGCAGGCAATACTAGAACACCTCTAAAGTACACTAGGCAAGCAAGGCCTTGATTAAGGCCCTCAGAGGAGAAAAGATGGTACTGGATTTCAGGACAAGAACAGAGATACAGCAAGACAGTCTCCTCCCTCCCTCACTGCATCATCCTAAATAGGGGGAAGCATACAACATGCACTTCAAACTCAGTGCGGCCAATATTCTAAGTTGCACGATATTGATCTGTTATTTTGAATGATGTAACTTTTTTTTTTTTTTTAAACACACACATTTATACCTGAATATTATGTCAATTACAGTAGTGTGAACAAATCAGAGAGGAAAATATAGTTCACACCGCTTCTTAACAAAAAAAGACCCCCCCCAAACATAGTTTCATCATCAAATTAGGTCCAACTGTAACAAAGATTAACATAAGAAACCAGAAGAAAAGAAGTCAAGTGAAATCTCCCCACCCTGCAAATCAATCCACTCTTACCTGAATATCAGTTAAATGCAGCATGGTCTTTTTGTAGGAGAGGATGTCAAAGTCTGTAGCTTTCCAGATCACATGACTGAAAATCTCACCTACTTTTTTCTTTTTTGTTATTACAATGAGATATGTGCCTGTAAAACAGAAAGATTAAAGTTAAAAAAATATATATATACACACATATTAAGAAAAGTAGCCTAAAACCATCCCAGAAAACTCAAAATGATAGGAAATGGAGAGGTTTCTTCAAGTTCCATTCTCCATGGGTTTCTAAGGAAAAGAGGTTGAAGGAAAGTAGGTTGCTTAAACGCACAGGAAAAAAGTCCTAAGTGTTGATACTCTTTATGTTGTTTATAGCAATGGTATTTCCGTTTCTTTTCCAGCCCCTGATGCTAAGCCACCCACATCTCTCTATACTCACAGATCATGAACTATTGATAAACACCAAGTTTCAGAGAAATTCACAATGTTAGGAAAAAGGGTGTCAGCTGCTGCTACTACAGAGCAGAGACAGTCTAAAAGTCTTTAGGGTTGCTAATATAGAAAGAGGCCAGCGACTTTGGTCCAGTTCAGACAGTACAGAGCAAGTCAGCAACATACACAAGGAAGTATGCTTCAGAATCCAAATGCCCTATTTATCTTATCCTGAAAAAGTATTTGTCCCAATAGGTTCAAAACAGAGTGGGGGGTGTATTCGTTTTTAAATAATTTAGGAGGGGAGGTTTGTTGTTTTCCTGATGCATAAGTAAAAGCAAAAGAAATTAATGAGAGTTCAGTCAAAGTAAATTTACTTTCTTGGGGGGGAGGGGATGACAACACAGACTCATTTCTAAGCCTATCTTATTTCATAGTCAACTTTTGGGAGGGGGTTGTTTGTCTTTTTCAAGAGAGATTACTTTATGAAATTGGACACTGATGGAAAAATCTTGCTACTGACTATCTTCCACACATCTCAAAACCATCAAAAGCTTAAAGAAGTACAAAAGTATCAATCAAGTACACTTATTAGAAGAATACAAATGCTAAGGCAGAAATACTTCACATTGTGTGCAGTTAAGTTAATTTTCCCATTATCTGTATTAACTACTATTTATACTTGGATATATACCAAGTTTTATAGACAGGTCAATCGTTACATTAGGTATCTAGTCCATGCAGTTAGTCAAAGGACATTTGACAACTACAACCTCACTCTCCCCTCCTTCCCCTTTTTTTTAATTTTAAGTTCTGGTTTTGTAGCATTTACTTGGGTAGAATATTCAAGCACTTAAAACTTGAGATGGAAACATGATAAAGCATTCTTAAGTATTGCTCTTTGTTGGTAAGCACAAGCAATCAGACACCTTATAGACAGACAGCACATTATTTCATAAAGATGTTGCACAAATAACTATATTTAATCAGATGTGATTTTTCAATATTGTCTTTTCCTATTTGGGTACATGACACTTGGTTTGAGATTCCAGACACTGAAGATATTACTTCAGCATTTTTTTTTCCTAATACTGTAATAGGAAAACAGTATTCATGCTTTTTAAATATGCTGCTTTACTAGATATGCAACCAGTTTTATCGTTAACAGACAGCAGTGAAATGTTGAGCTAACATTGCTCAGCTCAACATTTCCTTAATTGCTATTATCTTTAGTTGACAACTATACATTAAAAAAAATAGTGTAAGGCTTTTGGAGKGGGGGGTTGGGGGAAGGGGGAAGGGGGAGGAAGAGACAGGACACTGAAGAAGTTACATACTTTGGTACTATATTCAGTCACATGAAAGGAAGCCATTACCAAATCTACAAGCTGTGAAAAATCCCAATTCAGAGCAATGCATTTTTAAAACAACCAAGACTTGTCAATTGCTCAAAATAAAGATGTCTGTTACATTGCTTTTGCTCTGCAAGATCTAAAATTCCTGTTTAGGATATGAGCATATAAATTCTGATAATTTAAGACCCTGTCAGAAGTCATTGAATTTAACACAGTGGCACTTTGCTTTAGTTTAGTACATTTCAAAGAGTAACTGAACTTAAATCCTTCCTATGTATGGAGACTTTTATTCAGTATGTATGTTCCTATTGCATCAGTTTCCAGACTACATTAGTCTCAAACTCTAAAGTCTACCCACAGATATCTTTTATTTATTTATATTTAAATAGCAACACTTAGAGTCTAAGAATCCATGACAGTATGTATCAGGTTTATCTGTGGCAGTGCCTACTCATATCCATTTCAAAAATCACTATGAGATTTTTTTAAAAAGCAGACAGCTTGTTCTTACCTTGTTCTGTAACTCCCTAAAAATTTTGAATTGTTCTGGTTTGTCTTTTTTCAAGCGTTGAATTTCCTCCATATTGGGAGAATAGTTCTAACACAGCCATTACTTAAACAGCTGCATCCACTAGTCTATCACCCTGTTCCTCCCAGCTATTTGTGTACCAACATTATTGATCTGAGGTCAAACTTCAAAAAACTATACTTCACTGTTACATCAAATCCTGCAGCTATGATGAACACAGTTAAAGAATAAGTAGATGAAGTTCTTTGCATGCATTTAAAATACATTCTTTAAAACCTAGCAAGCTGACAATTAACCCTACCTTTGAACAGCTACAGGCTTAAGAGGGACATGAACATCCCTGATTAACTATGTTTTGATACCTCCATCCTGTAGCAACCACAAGGAAAGCCCATAAAATGATCATGCTGAACACAGTGCAATCTCAGATGCCCTGCAAAGACTACTTTTGGTTTTAAAGGCTCTTTAGCAACATGCTTTACCTAAGTATTTTTAAAGAGCAGTTGTTTACCTTACCTGCCACCAATCGGATTGTTCCCAAAATGCCATATATAGGCCTTGTAACAGCTGAAGGGGGAATATCTTTCTTAACTGAAAAGCAGGAGAAAAAACAAAACAAAAAAGTGTCAGAATGTTTCTTTCATGACTGTCACAAAACTATTACACTGTGAGTTGGTCAAAGCTTCTTGGTCAAACCCCAGGTTTTGCTAGAGTCACAAATTTTAGAAGTAATGCATCAGAAATTCAAAGCCCGAATGGGGGCAGAGGGAGGGGGAAATGTGGAAGCATTCTAACTCAATTTCTTATCTTGCTTAATCAAAACTATCATCCTATAGAAAAAAAAAATCCAAGTTCATTTACATGATAGTCTGGCTGGGGGACTCCTCAGTAATGCACTGTCCTGACAGCATCCAGAAGCTTTTTGTTTTGAAATCAAGACACCAAGGACAACACATCACAAATGCTTGGGCCTCCCACTTTTGATTGCTTCTTAGCCTCAGTCTACTTCTGTTCCAATAACCCAAGTTTGCTTTTCAGCCCATCTTTGCAAAGCTACCAAGCACAGTACAGACATGCTAAGGAATACAATATTCCAAGCAACATACCAAGAGATCCAAACAGTGTCCAAATACCAATTGCAAGTGCTAACATGTTAAATCTTCTTCTATCCACAGACTTCTAGAATAGCAGAAGGGAAACTAATGACAAGTTTAAAAAACGCAGTTGGGCATCTTCCCCAACCTCTAGTTGAATTAGGAGAACAGAGAAAGTTGGGGCTTGATTTTTCCTTTGCTTTAAACACCTCTGTAAAGATACAAAGTTGCCAACCAAGCATATTGATCTAGCAGCTGCAGGTTCATCTGATGAAACACCAGAGATGGGAACAGATGGTAGACTAATAGAAGCCTGGGGATAGTCATCCTTACAGTTTTGAAGGGGCAACTTTGAAGGAGAAATTGAAATACTATACCACAGCACCAAGAATAGCAGTGGGATGAGCACACTGTTCTTATGAGGTACAGAACAGGTCTGATAGAAGGTGTTTTTATATTAATGTTGCTAGTTTCTAAACAGACAGGAGTACCACAGTAATGCTAAGGTACAAACTCCTGAAGTATCAAGAAGGAATTCATCCTTGCCTGAATTCAAGTCATCATAAGTTCTTTGATTTTTTTTAATGCACTGAATTCATATTCTTTAAAAAGACCTATTAAAAAAAAATTAAAACTTTGAAGACCTCAGTGTCAGCATGATTAGAACTACTTGCACTGACTTCCCAATCCAGATTGGCAACACAGAGCTAACAACTGCCAGTAAGGGTTTTTTTGCTGTTGTTGTTTTAAGGCTTTATGAAAACTCATGTTTCAGTACTAAATTAAAAACAAAACAAAAACACAGCATTGAGACAAGTCAGCAAAAGCTGCAGAAGCCCAGGTTTCAACTTTTCCCATGACTGACCTTGGACTCGCAGCATYAGTCCCAACTAGTTTGGAGAAGTCAGTTTTTACTGTTGTGATAGAGAGTTTTTACCAAAAACAGGCAAGCATAATCCCCCTTGTTACCCACAACATCAATTCCACAGTGAAAAGCATTAAAAATAAAGTCTTTGCCACATAAAATACAAAGCACTGTTTTAAAAACAAACAAACAGCAATTCAAGATAACAAGTTCTCAATACCAATTTAAGCTTTTGAAGATCCTCTGGGACTGCCTGGAGCAAAATAGTAGACCAAGGGACTAAACAGGCCTATCTTGAGAAGTACTGGTGAGGAGAGTACCTGTAAGAGTGACTTCAGTGGAGACTCTATCAATAGCAAGCACATCATCAGCTCCATCATCACAAGCTTCCACATAGAATTTCTCCGGTGTTACATGCCTTTAACAGAATGGATAGGAAAGAAAGGAATTCGTTTAATGACACTGTTACTTTGGATTTATTGCTTTATATTTAGGCTCTGCACCTCCTGTAGATAAAGCAATCAATTTTAAACCTCATTTTGGCTGCAAGAACAAATAAAATTCTCACTGGATTCCTACCCCACAGCCACTGATGCAGACAGTGCATAATAGAACCAATCAAACTGTAATCGGTTACTGCAAAATCCATGGCTTCTTTAATAATCCTAATCCTTGTTTAAAATACTGGAAGAAAGATATGACACTGAGTTCACATACAGACTATTTCCTTTAAAATAAGAGCTATTTAATGATGCAGTGAAGTATACTGGTCCACTGTATAATTCATGTAAACTTGAAACATGTTACTTCATAAATCCAATAATCCAAAACCAAATTATAGCATGGAGGGTTTTTTTTTTTTAAGTAAACTTTAATACATCAGAAATTAAGAATCACATTCCAGATGCAAGTTTAGAAAAAATTGACACTCAAAGTGATGAGAACACCTGCTTCACTTTAGAGAGTGTTCTAACCACTGTAAAAATCCACCAGAAATGACTCAGACAAAAAAACACCCAAAACAGTTAAAGTCACACACAAGTTTATTGAAACATATGCCTCAACATTACCATTCCCCAGCATTGTTAGCTAGGTCTGTCCACATTATCTAATACATTAGACAATCAAACACTGACATCCTGTTCAGACTTCATACCTATCTGTCTTCAGAAAAGCAGTACAACATTAGCCATAAAATAAAGCAGTTTTCAGAAATGTTCTTAAAAATATGCTGTTTGAGATACTAGCAAGAATCTGGACAAGTCATACTTGTGCAACAATACACTTGTGATACAGAACTGGTTTGTTACTGTACATATGAAATGCTAAACAAAAAACCCCCAAACATTCTTGAACTAATGCTCTCAACTAACCAGTGATTTTCCTCACTTTAAGGCTTGACTAGACTAGGGGTCAAGTAACAGTTTTAGACATGTTATTCTGGAAAATTTTGTACAGGAGAGTAGATATTTTTAGGCTCCTTCTCCTTATATAGATCTTGCATTTTTTAAACATTTTTGTATTTTTCTCTAATTCAGCTCACTGAAGTAGAATCACTGAACAATTTAGGTCAGAAGGGACCTCTGAAAGATCTAGAAGACCTCTTTTAACAGGTCTAGCCTCCTCCCCCCTTCCCCCTCACCCCCAAAAGCAGGGCCAACTTCAAAGCTAAATCCAACTTGAAAGTTAAATCATGTTTCTCAAGGTAGGTTTTGACCTTCCCCAAGGATGAGGATTTTACAACCTCTCTGGGCAACTAGAGAAAAGCCAGAGAAGACCAAGTGTTTAACTGGTGAAAAACAAAACAAAACCATAGAACAATCTATGAGGTATCTGAGGAACAGTTACCCAACTTCTTTATAGGAAGATTAGTCTACCAATCCTAAAATGGACAATACATACCAATGGTATGCACCTTGTACAGCATCCTTCTAGGCACTTCATACATATACATGAAAGATTAAGGAGTCCCTTATCTTCTAAACTACAAACACTGGAGTAAGAAACAAACATGCAGTTGCTTGAATGCTGAAGCCTTAAAAATACATAATTCTCCTACTTCACTTCCATTGCATCTGGTTTTGATAAAGTGCAGAAATCGGGGTGCCAGTCTACAAAGCTGAAGGAATTTAAACAAGTACTTCTAAGTTGGAATCACAATGAAAAATTGCCTAAATACCACTTCACAACACACCAAGCTGAAAAGCCCCAAATCTTGCAAAAGAGTTAAATCCTTGCTTCAGAAGAATGGAATAGTGCTCTTTAAAGATTTCTCTAGCCCTTGCTTCATTTAGTTACCTAAAAGTTTTCTAAAATAAATTTTAGTTGAAGAAGAGGTCAAGAATGCAGGCAGCTTCAGCTCAAAAGCTGATTGACAGACTTATGAATTACAAAACTAAGCTTGTAGTCTCATTTCAGTTGAGACGACCCTTCCAATGTTAAGTTTGCTTTAATTAAGATGATCACCTCCTATTTCTCTTTCAAGAGGGAAGCTGAACATTCCATGCAAGAAAGCTGTTCTTCATGGATTCCACTCAGAACTGAGTACGTATGCCTATCCCAAGCGTATAAAAATACAACACGTGCTTATTTTACTGAGCTGAGAATAAGATATTAAACTGCTGAAAGAGGGATCATTCACAATGATCAGGAATTTGTGGTCAAAGTGATTCTGTTCTTTTAATGGAATAGGAAACAGATGAAAATCCAAATGCTAGATTATATCAAATACAAAACCACTTCAGAGTTTTCTAGAAGCCTATACTCTCTGTAACTGCTTTTGAAATCAGTTCTCATATACCAAGCTGTACTCAACTTTTGTATAACTTTCATATTTCATATTCAAACCTGCATTCTCCTCAGCTACGCTGTTACTGCTGCCTGTAACCAACCAAACATTCAGAATTCTTACCAGTGATACCTTGCTTCCATCACAGCTTAACAGCACACAAAACCTGCACAGAATTTGAGTTCCTCTCATTTAGTTATGTTAAATAAAGAAACCGATCATCATTATCATCGGCTATTTCTCAGTGTTGCTGAAGAGAGAGTGTTAAATGAAGATATCTGACATCAATAGCATAACTTATGATACTCAAGAAAAGGAAAGGCACTGGGAGCGTCACAACCAGCAAATTCGTGTTTCATGTACTACTAAAGGTGACTTGCATTTCACTTAAAAAATTTCTCTCCACTTTAGAAACCTGTGTAGATTCTTGCCAAGAGATAAAGCAACTCATTCAGTAGATTTAATTCTTACAGTTCAAAGCTGAGGAGTAAGTATCTGCAAGTGATTTAAAGAAGAGCTAGAAGGAAATGAAGGTACAGTTAGACATCTGGCATTAGTGTGAACTATATATATCTTTTTTAAAATAGGTTCTTTTTCATTATTTCAGCTTATGTTTCTGAAGAAGCAGTCAAAAGGAGAACCTATATAAAGAGAGTGCACAGAGGCTACAATTAGAAAGTGCTTTCAATAGTCTTGCCTTTAAGAGGCAAAAAGAATATTAAGCAAAATTGCTACTAAAATTAGGCTTTTTAGTTTATTCCTCTAGTTCAAGCACTACCCCTCTTGTGAAATCATTCTGGGCATTGACATAAATGAGTACATCTAGTGCTGTAATAAGACAGGAAAAAGCTAAATGGCTCCACTGAAGTTACAGTCCCTATACTCTCCAAAAATTAGCCAAGCACTGCTTTGCAACATAAACTTCTTGATGCAGGAGGCATTTCTACTGTCCAGCTGAGAGACCATTCTGCACAGGCACCGGGTGGGGGGGAGGGGTAAGCATCTATGATCACTTAGAAACTGAATGCGAGAGTTAACTACTTATCTCTTATTTCTGGAGTAATTTTAGTGGGTCCCAAGTCCTGCTTTGAATACATTTGAAGACATTTCTAGCATTTTTAGTGAGTATGGCATGTCTGTATAACGTAGGTCTTATGTCAAGAGCACCTTCTCCCCAAAACTTTGTGGAAGTTCCTACTAAAACAAAGATGCTTTGAAATTAAAGAAGGGAGTTTCACAGCTTTTGCATTTGGTTTTCTTAGTAGCTATTTGTACTACAAAAGATTCCCTATCCTTCCTCATCAAATTCAGGTTTTTCTATATTCCTGTGCTTCAGTAAAAGTGAACACAGGAGGTCATCCTCTCTCAAAACCCTTGTATTATAACTTATGATTTTCTAACAAAAACGTGTTCTGTTTTGTTTTGTTTTTTTTTTTAAACGGCTGTTTTCATGGATCTCTTTTCCTTTTAAATGACTAACCAAAACAGCTAGAGTTATTACATTTAATAATTCAAGTCACAAGATCTCTTTACCAAAAAGAAGAAAAAAAGAAAGAAAAAGTGTTGATTCCTGACATAACTGAAAACCAGGATGGACAAAGAAAAACACTGCTTGCTTAGACCAATTATAAAGTTAGCTTCATTTAAAGTTAAGTGAGATACTCTTTTTAGTTTGTGTATTTGTTTTAAAGTTTCACTTGCTTTAGTTATAAAGTAGCATTGCACATTATGAAGATGAAGCAGAGCTGCATCCCACGCTTTAATTACAAAAAAAAAAAAAATCCTATTTTCAGATACAGCATGAAAGAGAACCCATCATGCTCTAATAGCAACTAAAGATAGTACTTCACTCAATATCACTTAAGGCTTCTAGACCTCAACAGCCAAACCTTACTTCAGTAATTGATTATTTCATCATAAATACTTAACATTACTCTAATGCAGGAAACTCTTAGATGTCAGCCTCTAAACGCTGTAATAAAGCAAACCAAAAACCACATACTGTACTGCACAGCAATGTATTTGCTGAACTCAAGATACCAAAGTGGTCTGGAGTGAGATATAGGAAAGATGTTAGTATATGTACACAGCCCCAACTGTGTGTTAAGTAACAGTGCCAACACCGAGTTTCAACGCTCCAGAGATTCCAGATTTTCTAGGTGAGCAGGTGTTCTAATTTTACATCTGCAATAAATATTACTCCTTGAGCTGAAAGAGCTCAAGGAACTGGAATATTTCCCATGAAGTAATAGTTATTGTAGGGAGGAAAAAGGGATTATAATCCCAGGTTAACTAAAATAAAAATCCTAATGGAAATATCATTTGAAAAAAAAATCATGAAAGGCATACCTTATTAATAAGTATTTCCAGTTACATTTCACTAAGATGGCAAATGATTTACTGCATAAATTATGCCCTCTTCAGCCAAAGGGCCTGACTTCATCATGGCAGGCACTTAGATTAAGCAGAAAAGAGATGCATTGGGGGTCTTTCTAGAAATATTGCCCAAACCCTGAGAACTTGGKGTGTGTGTGTGTGTATATATATGTATATTGCACACTTTTATACTGACCCCCAATTACAGACAGCTGGAAGGCAGTGTGTTTACATTTAGTAGCTACTAATGACTGATCTGTACTTTCTCAGAATGTGTAAGCGTAACAATAGGAGATAGGAGTTAAATTTGAAACACAGCTAGTGTCAGAGGCCCACATGATAGTCAGAAGGCTATGGTATCAGCAAGATAAGGTCTTCTGCACCCAAGTAAGAAATAAAAATAATTTCTAGTGAGCAAAAACAACAGCCAAGTTTCTCTCTATTCTGCAGACAGCTTTGACAATCAATTTTTACCGATTAATTGGATTGGTTAACTTCACTACCATCCACTAGCTCATTAACTATTTGCAATAGTGACATTAATTTTACAATTAGTTAACTTTCTCAGGTAGCTTCAGAAAGAAAGTACAGCAGTGACCTAGATGACACAACTAAGCATAGCAGTTTTCAGGTTAATAATTTTCCTCCAATGTTGGTATAACTCAAGTAGTTACAATGGTAGCATAGATGCTAGACACTAGTATTTTTATTGGTATCATTTGAGCCTGACTGATGACACTGTAGTCAAAATACAAAGGTTTTGCATCGCTATTTTTGATAACATGAGACACAGCAAGATGTTTGCATTTAAAGCTAGAACCTACAATTAGATACAAAATGAGATCCTGGAGAGCACACTAAAATCCGTGAAGCTCTATACAGGACCACTGGACCACCTAGAACAGGCACAGTTAAAAATCTGGGCTTTTCATAGCTGAGAAGAAGAAATCAGTTAAAACAAAACAAGAACTATTACCACTAAAACTCTGAATTGAAGTGCGGCCTAGATTTCTCGAAAGACCATTCTGCCTTGACCTTGCCAAGCTAGTAAGTTTAACTCATCAACCAAGTTATGGTCCTATCTTTTAAAGTGTTTGGTAGGAAGTCTGCAGGCACTACCACAGCTTTTTGCAGTAACAGAAAAATAAAACTGTCAGAACAGAAAATAACTCTATTTTCAAGTTTATAAAAGAACTTCACATTAAATTTTTCTTAACACAGCCTTGTTCTAGAAAGGTCAAAGCCTCCTTTTTAGTTAAGATTAAAGTTTAACTGAGACAATTCTTTACTACCCTGTATCTAAAGGAAAGTTTTTTGTTTTTTTTTTTTTTGGTAAAAGCAAAAAAGAATTCTCTGTAAGAAGGACTGCATACTGCTTACTACAAGTCACACAACCTCTGCACTCTCACAACTCACCTTTTCTCCTTTCTGCAGGCAAAAAGATCACAAGTTCAGCTTAAAGAAAGACAGATACGGTTTAAGTGACAAGAAAGAAAAAAGCTTTCTGCCAAATAAGCAAGAATCTCTCAACCATCACTGACTACCTTAGCCTTCAGTAATACTTAATTATGTCTGCAATAATGTCTGTATACCCTTTCATAGCTGCTAATCAAAATAAGGAAAGAAGCCCAGTGATTGTTAAACAGATAACAGCATTATGACAAACTGTTTATACAGATATCTAAAGAGAAATCGATGTGTTTGCTCTGAATCCAAAAACGAGTGTCAAATTACATTTAACACAGCACTAGTGACAGTCAAATCAGGCTTAAAAACCACTCTCTGATACTGATGGCTCCAAATGGCATCAGTAAGTCAATTACAGAGTTTCATGCTACTATTTGGGGGTGAAAAGCACAGGGACACCTTTAGGACACACAAGGACATTTCACCTTTGGCTTAGAATAACCATGAACAACTTGAAGAGTTTCATGCTCAGAGTAACTTTTTCAGGAGTTTGAACCATCCAGTGTGAGGGCTTGTAAGGGAAACGTCTTTTCAGTTTTAACCTAGTATTGTGTTGGTTATGTAATTTCTTTTGCAGTATAAAAAGCACCAAGCAATATCTGGGATATGCAAGTTCAAAGAGTTGAGTTCTCTCCTAAAACCTTTGTTTTTATGAAAAAAGATACACCAGGAGGTTAGAAGAGTTTATGGAAGAGTCATGCTAGGCACTATGCAAGAGAGTCCCAACGGGTATTTATGTTGATGAAATTCTGATTAACTGGCATCAAAATTACTACAAAACACTGATAGGCAAGTATCCTTAAAAACCTTCTGCTGGCAAGTAACATTGCAACATACAAAGCAATTTTCAAAGCTTTACTCTAAGCATCACACTACTCGATTTTCTAAGAAAGTTAGTTATAAAAACCCAGAACATAGCCTAGGGGTTGCCCCCCCCCCCATGCACCACTTCCTCTTTACAGACACAGCAGTTACATCAAAATTTTGAGGGCAGAGAAGCCAATCATTCAGCAACACAACTCTCCTACCAGGACAAGGCAGGCACCGCAGAAGAACTGCGCCCATTAGTCCTTTTGTATATGCAAATGGGAAAGAGAGGCAGACACAGCAACAACTAGAAGCGCTTCTAGCTAGACCTACGGCATAAGAAGAAAGACCAGAAGCGATCGGAACTGCATCCACGGCACCCGGAGCCAAAGTCCTCCTCCCTCTCGCCCCCGGGCTGGCGCACGCAGCTGCTCCGGCCCAGCCCTCCGCGCTGACCCGGGAAGCGGGGAGCGAGGCGAGGCGGCGCAGCCCCGCGCAGCCCCCTCGACAGCCCGGCGGGGACGGAGCGGTTCGCCGGGGAAACACCGGCAAGCGGCGGCGAGCCGCGGCCGCCCGGGCGGCTCCACGCTCCGCGCATCGCGGCGGGACCCCGAGGGGCTCCGGCGGGGGGGGGAGGGGCGGCGCGAGACGCGCCGCTTCAACGGCCGCCGCCTCCCCTCAAGCAGGGCCGGTAACGGCAGGTGACAGAGCCGCGCCGCGCCCCACCCCCCTCCTCAGCAGGTCACTCACAGCTTGAGGCTCACGTAGGCCGCCGCTGCCGCCGCCGCCGCTGCTGCCGCCGCCATCCGTCCCCCTCCGGCTACCTCCAGCCGTTGCCGGCGCCGCTCCGCGTTTCTCTCGCCCCCTCTGACCCTGCCGCTCCCTCCCTGCCAGACTGACGCGTCCCCCCGGCCTTGAGGGACGGCTCCCTGCACAGGACAAAACTACTCAAGCACATTAAGCGCGAGCGGTCGCGAGAAGGCCGGGCATCGCCTATGGAGGAGGGGGAAGCGCCTGGGCTGACTTGCCAGCTCCGCCATTGGTTGGGCGCCCGCGCTCGGACCCCGCCCCCACGGCGCCGCGGGGCACGACGGCACGGCGGAACGGTGACGCGCAACCCGGACCGAGAGGGGAGGGGATTTCAAACGAAGCCGAAGGTGATTGGCCAGAGCGGAGGCGGGGGGGGGGAAAACTACTGGTAAACCCCGCCCCCAAAGGAATGGCTGGGTAGGCGTGTTGGCGGAGAGGTTCGAGCGGGCGTTGGATTGGCTGCCCTCCATTGGCCCCGCCTCCAGCTCCACCCCCACACCAGTGCGGTGCGGGCGGAGAGAGACAGTAAAGAGGGTGCGAGAAAACAAAGTGTTGCGGAGCAGGGCCAGTGGCGCAATGGATAACGCGTCTGACTACGGATCAGAAGATTCTAGGTTCGACTCCTGGCTGGCTCGGCTGCTCACTTCCATTTTTCTCAGTTTCCCCTCTTGCTTATCCCCTTTCCAGAGTCCGAATGAATAGTGTTCCCTGTATCTCCTCCAGCGTCCCCCCAGAGCTGACAGCACCTTCCACACCATTTTCGTGCACAAACGCCACCTTGCCATCATGCCCTCTGCACCAGCCTCCCCCACGAGGGAGGTCTGCCAGGGTGCCAAATGCAAAAGCCTCAAGAAGCCCCTCTGATCTCCATGTTTGCTCAGGACTGCACGAGCTTGCGCTCTTCTCCCACTGCACCCCAGCTTTGTGGTACTCTGGGGTACTTTGGGGGTTTCTGCTGGTGACAGTCACAGAATTTCATGGGAGGGACGGATTCAAGGACTAGCCCCAACTGCCCCAAATTTTCCCCGGGTTCGCCTGCCAGGCCATGACGCGCACTGTTCTCAGCAGCCCCAAGCACCCAGGGAAGGGGCTGCCGCAGGGGGGCTCGTCTCTATCTGTGCCCAAGCGGCCCTGGCACCCCACTGCTGCCCCCAGCCCACTCCCATCCTCAGCCTGGCCAGGCAGGTGCTGAGGGGTGGGAGCAGCCCCTTCCCAGGTCCCCTTTCCTGCCTCGCTGCCCTTTCTGGGATACCACCGGTGTGCCCAGACATGGCATCAACACAGCCCATCCCTCTGCAAGCCCAGGTCTCTCTCTATATATATTTCCCCGTTTCTTGCAGTTTATTGTGTCCTTGACATCATCCTGCCGTGAGCTTGGCTGCCTGGGAAGAGGAGTGCTGGCCTCTGTCACCCCATGCCTTTGGCTTGCTCCAGTTTGCTCCATAGATCTAGGATGCAGGGAGGAAAAAAAGATGCTCATTACCCTTCACCCCTTCCCTGTTTGTCCCCACCGAGCTAGGACCAGAGCAGTGGGAACCGAGCAGCTATTTCTATCCTCTGCCGAAGATTCAAGGGCTAACCGCCCTCGTGGGGCGGATGCTGGATGAGGCAAACCGGCTGGGGGTTCGGTATGGCAGTGCTTGCGCTTGCAGCCAGCTTTGCACAACGAAAGGTATGGCGATTTTGCAAATGCTTCAGGGCAGGGCTTCAAAAAAATTTTTGACCTGAACGGGGAGGGGCAGCTCTAAAGTGTAATTAAAGGTAATCCTATAGAGAGGTTTTTTGCTTTATTTGAGCTGACAGCTCTGTGCTTCATGCTGCTGTGGTGCTGCTCAGCCTTTCCCACCAGCATTGCCCAGAAAATGCCCCCATACAGCATCGTCCCCCTGCCCATGTCACTGCTCTGCAGCGGGACCTGCCCCAGGGCCCTCCGCAGTGGGTCCAAGGAGCCGGCACTGCTGCTCGTGGCTTGCCTGTTCCTCCGGGAAGGCTGTCCCCCGAGGGTGGTAAGGACACCGGAGACGACTGAGGTAGTCATCATCACTTGAGGAAAGACTTTACACTCAGAACCGCTTTACTGTATTGTCTTTAATCAAAGAAATCACAGCAGGCCAGGTGCATTGCCATCGCTACAGGCTGTCATTCTTTATAAATATTTAAGAACACAGGAGAAAAGAGGGTTGTATTCACATGTGGCTATGGTTAGTTACACCAGCAGAAATTCTAAAATACTCTTTTCCAGAGTCGAGTTCTTAAGGAAACAACAAATAAAAATTAGTACCATTGAGTATTGTTAGTCGGCTCTGGGTGTGCTTTCCGGACGCAGAAAGCCACAGCTTGCAGGTTCGTGCGTGCCTGAGCCCCCGCGTGGCCGCATAGCGCAGACCTGCTGCGCTGGGGACAAGGGTCAGCGTTGTCACTGTCTGCAAACCGCAGCCTGGTTATCCATTCACCAGGGCACTGGGACTGCGAGCAACACCAGGGCTGCAGGGCATCCCTATCATCTGCCTTCACATGACTCTACCTCACACTTATTCACAGGGGTGTAATTTCTTCCCATCTCTCGTCACGCCTTAGCAGGCCAACGCAAACTTCTGGCTGCCCTGTAAGAAAGCAGGGCGAGGGGTTTTATCGCTGAGGAACCCTGAATTTGCTTCTCTTTGAACACAGTGAGCGGCTCTGGGATGGGTCTCACCGGACACCACAAGAAGCCTGCCCTATTGGCTTCATTAAGTACACGTAATACCACTGTATAGCTAGAACTGACGATTAGCAGGATGCAGGAACAGAAAAGAAAAATGAATGTACAAGATGCTCTGTAATGAGAGAAGCAAAATCCCTCTGGTCTTCTCTCAGTGACTCGGTCTTAGAAGAAAAGGAGGAAGGGACATGTATTTGAACACATCTCTTCCCAGGCCATGGGTGCTCACTTCAGAGAGATTTCAGAGCCACAAAGCCAGACCACTGTCAGCCAGGGGTGACTTTTTCTCACTTTCATTCACAAAACGCATCTAAAACGACTTCATGTCAGCACAGTAGCATCTCAGTGGCAGAGAAGGCAGCTCGGCCGCACGCAGCATGTGTCACACATCTACAATCACCTCCTTCCTCTCTTTGCCCTAAAATCACTGTATTTTTTAAATCATATCATTCTTTCCCTAAGTGCCCCCACTGTTTTAACACATAAGTGTTTATTGAACAAAAAGTCATCAGTCCGTTTTAGTGATGATTTCACAGTAACTATTACACTGCAGCAGATTTATCCCCACGTATATCTTGTCTGTAATAAAACCAGCTCCGACCTTGATCCAGCGCTGACTTGCGCACATATTTACTTTCATCTATGTGCACGGCTTGATTGGCTTCAATGGGGCTGCTCATGCACTTGAAGTGAAACGCAGAGAGTCCTGCATGTGATTTTCTTAGCAAGAGGAGCAATCCCAGAGTGCAGAACTGCTGCTAAATTGACCAAGAACGGGCTGTTATTCAGGTAATTTCAAAGATCGAGTCAACATGTTCAAGCAAAGATGTACGTGTAATTTTTCTTTAAGCAAGGACCCAGTTTTGCTGTTGCTGAAATAATAAAGTGACAAAATTTTCAGGGAAGTGCTGAAGTGCAAAACAGGGACTAAATTTGTTAAATTAAGAAGAAAGAGCCTCCAATTCTCCCCCGGGGCTGGAAACTCATAGGAGGGAGAGGCAGAGGTCTCACCAGCTATTAGAAACAGACCCAAAAGACAGTAAATACTGAAATTGATTGAATGCTGATGCCAAATATTTGCCTGGTGCTAAAATCAGCACAAGAAAAAAGGACAGGAAAATATTTACTCTCTTCTCTTGACAGCCAAAGAGACTCCTTTCTTTCAAACAGCTAACCTAACCCTTACCAGTTTAGCTTCCCCCTTTCAAGTCTGCCATAACAAACCTGACTGCTGATGTAACTCCAGAGTTTCCAGACCCAGGAGCTATTCACTTTGTAAAAAAATACTGGCAAAAATCATTTAAACACGGAAAGACTGGGAAAACATTTAAACCCCCCCCAAATGACTTAGAAACTGAAGAGCTGTAAGACCCTTGGCTCATCAAACACTCCTCCCCTAGGTGTTTTAAGAAGCTACTGTGTTTAACATCAAAGCAGTTTTGTGAAAATGTTGTGACCCCAGCCACTTTGTATACTTGAAAATACACAAAAAAATCTGCTTCTCGTATAGCTGGAGTTTTTCTTCTGGCTTTTAAAGCAAAAACCCCTATTTAAATGAGCTCCCATATTCTAAGCAACAGAAATTTTATATCATGATCTGAGCCAAAAATCTATTAAACTCTGGTTCCTGAAAGCAAGCTTCAGGGAACTCATTTCAGTAACTATTTGCACATGAGTTACTAATTACCACCACAGTGGGACTTCCAAGCATCCCTTACCCTAAAACAACTCAAAAGAGCAAGCTGGTTTAGGAATTAAAGACTAGACTAACTTTTCAGAGCAGCTGACAGTTTTTCATATCTCAATAAATAAAAGACAACAAGGTTCATGTGAATAGCAGAAAGCAACCTGTATAAGGTAGGTGATGGGCAGAATTTGACACACATTTCCTGAAGTTCTTCTGTAGAAGCAGCTTTAAACTGGAACTGTTCGGAATTGCCCAGTTAAGCCTTCATCTTACTCTCTGGCCAAAATGAGCATGGCAGAAACCCCAGCAGAGTCTCTGAAGCTGAACATGAGAAGGGCTGGCTCTGGCTTGACACTTCACAGCGCTGAGAAGTGGGAGCGGGCTCACTCACAGCCTTGCACGTTCCCCTTCACAGTCACCTCCACATTTGTAAGGGAATAAGTCAGTTAGGGATAGAAAACAGACATCAGATATTAAAGCAGATGAGGAGCCACCTGTCTGCAAAGGACAGGAATAATGAGCTTAAATTAATTCAAACTCCCAAAGATAAAAGCTGTACAAGTTAAAACACACAGGCAAGGTGACGCATAGGTGAGCAAAGCAGTATATGCTTTAGCTTAAAAACGATGAACTCAAACACTCCATTTTCAAGAGCTCCACACTGTCATTTCCAGCTCTTAGTAAATATACCGAAAGGAGAGCATTTGCACTGCCTTAATAATTTATCCAGGACATCAAAACTGAAAGTAGGACAGCCCTTCATTTCCTCAGTGCTGAGGAATACAGTTTGGCTGATAGGAGTAATAAGACACCGTGTGAAAACAGAGGCCACACTTTCCATTGATTCAAAGGAGTCTCCTGCAAGACAGCTCTGAGCAAACTGGCTAGTTGAGGCTTTCCACAAAGGAAAAAGCTCAGCCTCCCTCTCCCCTTTCTTTCCTGCTTATTTGGGTGGGGGGAGTCTGTAAGAGTGAAACAGTAGTCTAAACCCCCAATGTTAAAAGCTGGTATCTAGAGATTAAGCAGTGCTGTACTTGGATGTCACTGGAAAGTTTTCCATGCGCATTCATAAACTATTATGAGTACACTTCTTGTAAGAGCATTTCTCTTTTAGCCCTGTTGTTGCTCCTACATTAGACATTGCCCTAAAGCAATGGAGATCATCTTGTTTAAAAGAGCATCAGTCCTGTTAGTGTTTTCCAATATTCCCCAAATGAAGGCCAGAACACATGTGCATACAGGGTGCTCTCAAAGAGCTAGCAAAAGCTTTAGCCATGTAGTAGCCAACCTTTCAAGGACAGAACAACCCACCAAGACTGGTGTTTCAAGCTCGCTTCCAGAAGCCACTTTCATATCATACTCATGCGTTGTCTTTGCTGCCAAAGAAAGTTCAGGGAGGAACCATCTACCAAGGATTAGCTGAATTATTTACTAGGTAACATTCAGCTGGCGTTATTTCCCACCTCAGCACCTTGAGACAGTCCTAAGATCACAGTCAGGTCTTAAACCCCTCCTGGGCCTAGCTGCAGACGCAGGAGACAAGCGCTAGGTCCTCACTCAGGTGGCATGCTGAGATGAGCGCACTCAGCACCTTGCACAATCGGCCCTGTGTATCTTGTTGCACCTGATTCATGCTGCCTAGATATAGCACCCATTATATGCTATGTCAGGTCCCGTCCTTTTGCTATTCATCATATGGAGGCCCAATTAAAGGCTATAGGGAGCTCACACATTTGGGTGAATTCTACCTCCTCTGAAGTCATGAGTAAAACCCTCCATAGTTACATGTGCCTCAGAGCCATGTATACTGCAGAGGGATATTCCCCTCCATGTGACTGCTAACTCCTGATCCTCAGTAGTGTTTTGCGGGGTTGCAAGTCACATGCAGAAGCAGCATTTCAGAGCCAAGCTACACCAAAGTCAACGCTCTTGCCTGTTTGCCCTTCAGTAACGCCATCTGGCCTCGTGCCAGCGTCGCCATCCCAAAAAGCGGCAGAAACAGGGGCAGAGGTGCTCACAGATGGAGGGGGCAGCAGACTAGATCATCTGCTGACCTGACCAAACTGCACACCAAAACCACTGAACTTGGGAGTCCTGAGCAGTTTTAGGCCAAAGCAGGGTGTTTGCATTTCAGTCACAACAAGCTGACACAGACATGCAGAAGGCTGCTAGCAGGCCACTGTCCCCCATCCATTCTAAAGCAGATGCTTGTGCCTCTGTTCAAGTCTTAGCATAGCAACTCGCCCCACACAAAACAGAGAGCCGTGACATTTATTAGCGTCACAAGAGACAGGCTGCTTGTAGCACCTTGCACTTGCAGTAAGGAGAAGGCAAAAGGTTTGCTGAGGTGGCTGGAAATGCCATTAGTTTGGCAAGGAAAAGGCAAGCTACTGCTTATTGGGTCAAAATGCCTTATCATAACAGATGTAAAAAACAAGGCCGAGTCCGGGCCCTGCTCCAGCTGAGAAAGGATGAAGCAACTCACAGGGCATGCTTTGCAAGACGGGGCCCTTTCTGTCCTGCAATGGCAATGCTGAGTGGAAAAAAAGAGAGAGAGGGAGTATAGAGAAGTACTACCCATATTAGTCTTCAAGTGTGGGCCAGACTTTACCACTTCACAGTAAATAACATCACAAGTCTACCATTCAGCCCTGAAGGACTGCTTTGAGAATTAAAGGTGCTCTATGCGAGTATATGAGATGGAATTGACTACGTGGTATGAAGTTCAATCATCTCCCCAGCTACATTCATACTACAGGGAAAGACGTTTGGTTGAACCATGGTGGGTACTCAGCTTATGCTCATTTCTGGTGTGTAAATGCCACTGCTCAACTAATTTACTGTAGTTTCCTCACTAAAAGGATCTTCAGGAACGTTACTCAGTCCACTATCCATCAGAACTGAATTGAAATTTTTAGCATGGACACAAGAGCATTTAACTAGTTTTCCACAAAATACGTGCTGAAAAGGGCAGATAAGACCTCATATTGCATCTGAGACTTTAAAATAAGAACTTTTTCTTAAACAAAAACTTGGTACCTGTATATGAGGGTCTGCATAGCACTGATACAGAACAAGGACTGCAGGTACATCTACCGTATATGTAACACATACTGGGGGAGCAGATTTCTCCGACTATAAAGCAAGGGGGTTCAAACTGGGAAATAATCTGCCTTTCTGCTTTCCTCAACAGAATAGAAAATAAGGGCCAAACTCCCCAACCCTTTGCTCAGATAAGCTGTTATTGTTCATGTGAGCAAATCTGTTTATACCAATGACTGGACTCATTTGAGTACAGGTTGTGGAGCTGGGCTCTAAATCCCTGTATAACAAAGCCTTCATCACAATCTCAAGTTTGTTCCCAGAACTCTAAATAAGCACCGTTACAAAATGGCTTTGTGCTGGGTAAACACTCTGGAAAGGAGCGGCCAGGCTGGGGACTTAGTTGTGGGGATAAACTGGGAAAAGCTCAGGCAAATGTCTGTGTGCAGAGAGCTTTTTTCCAAAGTGATTTCTGCAAGCAACAACAGGAATGGATTTCCCCAGTGTTCACTCTTCCAGCAACCAGGCCTTTCCAAATATAATCCGCTATTCAGACTCCAATAGAGCAGACTGGCCCCCGCATATCATGCTGATGCACAAGCCCAGGCCCAACATCACCACGGTAGCTTAGGCTAGCTTGTTCCAGTTTTTTGTTCTGTTTGAAATGGGATGTCAGCCTCCAGCTGCCAGTCAGCATGCCTGGTTTGTGCTTGGAGAGTTGGTGCCTTTTAAAGCCAGACTGGTATCAGAGTTCTGGGAATTAACCGGAAGGTCTGAGCAGGCTATTTTGAACAGAGCTCTTTCTTTTCTTTTCCTAAAGAATTAAAAAGAGAGAGAGAGACTGCCTAAGAATTGGTATTAATAAGTTGATATCCTTGGGGGAATCTGATGAAACATGCTTGTYGGAAAACACTTAGTAGACTGAAGGAACATTCCCAGCAGGCAGGTAGGCTAGCCTCTGGCTTTTTAATTGTGCATAGCATGATCTGAGTTCATAGACATGATAGCAAATTGTGCTTTTACTGAAGAGTCTTTCAAAATGAGCCCAAAGGAACCTCCAGAGAGCAGAGAAAGGCACATAAAAGTAAACTGATCAGTTTGGATAACATGCCACATTCTTGGTCAAGTAGACATAGTTTGATACAGCTGGAACTCACAAGCACCATACTCTGGGAATCCAAGTAAAAAATCTCCTCTATCCTTTTACAGGAAAACCGTTGATTGGAGAAAAACACGCACAAGAAATCAACTGAGGGTGGGGAGAGGGAGATCATGTAACAGGTCTTCTGTCCAGGCTTTCAGAAATCAGCCACGCTGGCTAGTAGTGATGCTGGTACACAGCTGCTGGGGTTGTGCCGTTCTCTATGTGTTTCAGATGACAGGAGTGACATAGCAAATGTTCATCTAGCGGGTAGCAGCGATGCCCGTCTTCGTCATTGAGTTCCATCCCACAGTCCTGCAAAGAGAAGCCATGCAAATTATTAGAATATGGCTTTACCTTTCAGTGTCAGCTGAGGTCTGGTTCCCAGGAGGATGATTCTGTGACAAGGAGAGAAGACACCTAGCCAACAGCTCTTTCCTAGTAAGTCCTGAGTACTTGTACTTGTCCTGAGAAGGAAAGCATCTGCCATAGGCATTTTGAAGGGCTGCCTTGTATGAATTTGTTTTAAGTAGTTTTAATTAGTAAGTTTTATCTCACAGTGAGTTGCATCCCTGTGTATTTTAAACGTGTTCATGTTTTCTTTTACTTTCAGGTAGAATTCATCACTTCACATTAAATTAATTGCAGCTGCACTGATGTGAAACTGGCCTGCTGAGTCAGGGCCTCCTTCCACTGCACTGTGAGCACAGTGATGGAAGACATCTATTTATTTTAACTCACAGGGCAGAAATATGAAGGCTCTCTGGAAAACCCTGCGTAGAGACCAACTGAAGGTTTAAAAGCTGGCATTTCTTGGGATTTTCTCAGCAGACACAACCCCCCCTCCTCCTGCCCACACATAAATTTCCATGAGCGTGAGGAAACTTACACCGGATAGGATCAGTCATTACCTTAGCATTTTTGAACAATCTGACTTGGAAATCAGATACATTAATGTGATCTGGAGCTCAAGGTTTCTAAAAAGCAGCAATAGAATCCTACCAATTCACTACATTTCCTTCATTAACAAATAAATTGCCAAGTTTTAAAAGCAGTAATTAATTCTTTGCCCATAACGTTATGGACAGCAAATGAAATCACAGTTTAGACACACTCTGGAAAAACTTTTGTCCTCAAACTGGAAATTTCTCAAGCACTGATAACAGGCGGTAAGGATCTCACAATGCAAGCTCTGAATTGCTCAGCTACTGTCATTGGGCAAAAGGGGATTTACTTTCATTTCTAAAATTACACTAGTTATGGTTATTAAGTGCCCATTCCCTTAGAAAGCGGCTGACCTACCTCGCAGTGGTAACACTCCACGTGGTAATCCTTGTCCATAGACACAACCCGAATGGTCTCATCAGACCCCTGTGAGCATTCAAGCAGAAGAGAAATTACAAAGCCAGAGGATTACAGAAGGATCAGACTCTGTAGATTGCTTCCTGCAATAATGTGAATGTTGAACAAATGCATTTGGGCTGCCGGCTGGAAACCACAAATAAATCCTGCCACCTGCAGTTATTTTTACAGTAAAGCTTCATCATCGACTGACTGCAGATACCCTCTACAGTTTAACATCAGAAATGTCACATCTATCCCAGATTACTCATTAATGATTTGGTAATTTCAATACATCAAGTTGCTCAGCATTTTAAATTGGTTTTGCCAAAGATGCATCTCCTCCAAGTATTAAAATGAGTCGGTTACAGAGGGGTCACAAAAGGTCACTCACGAGCACCACCAGCTTTTATTGCCATGAAGGAAAGGTATTCCAACGTAACACTAAAAGCAGCATAATCTTGCAGAAGATGAAGAAAAGTAGCCTGGCTCAGGGGGAATAAGCTGCATTACTGAGCAAAGGAAGGGTCATGCCTCCAGCACAGTGTACAACCCTAGGCCAAATGGTTGCAGTCTGGAGGAAGTCGTCATCTCTCTTCAACCACAAGGACCTACATCTTGACACAGGGTCAAGTGTGAAGGAGAACGAGACCTTAGACACAACTCTCCCCGCCCACAGGGAGTAAGAAATAAAAGGCTCTCACCTCAGAGGGCAGAATGGGAAGTCCACATGCTGCACATTTTGGAGCTAAAACTCTAGAAAAGCAATGAGAAATAGAAGGCAAGTTACAGATCAACATTAAAGAAAAAGCTCACATGTTCTTGGTGATAAGATGAAAAGTTGCATCTGTAAATAACTTATCTACAGGAAAGCTTTTCATCCCCAAAACACAATTTTATTTTAGGATTGATCGAACATCACCATATTCATCTCCAATTAGTCCTCTGGGTTGTTAGTGTGGGGGAGAAATAAAGGAACAGGGGCATACACACAGGGACAGATAGAGGCACACAAAAGATGACTCTGCAGGCCTTGTGTTTCCTAAGGAAATCAGACTGGAAAAAAAAGATTCCAGGGCTGCCTTGATGATTTCTAATTCATCAGTGCAATAGCATTCTATTTACAAATGTATATTATATTTGATCCATGACTAATTGCTTTTTACATATTCCTGTGACTGACACAGAATTGACTACTGGTCAATAAACCCAAACCTTTCCGAATGGCTCCTGCACCAGTCTTGCAAACAGCTCGCTCTGTCACTATAAACCTATAAAAGATCTGTTTTTTCCCACGTAACTAACGCTTAACACAGATTGTTAGTCAGGCAAAAATAGATTTTACATTGAAGTAGTCTCAGAAAAAGAAAATCACTGTAAAATTCTTGGCTGTTACTAAGCAAAAATGACTTGATGATCTAGAAGACAGAATGGGGAGAAACTGAGCAGGACTGTCCCTCCAATAAACACATTAAAAGAACTGATTAACTGGTTCCCCTGCACTGAGGCAGGATCATGCTGAGAGAAAACACTAAGGCACTGTAAGGCTCCTTAAGGTCTTTTTAATATCATAAAAATAAGACAGTATAATTGATAAATATTAAATGAAATTACAAGGAAACGTGTATCCTTTCAGAACAACGTTGACACACAAATGGAATTAAAATTTTAGCACAATACAGAACAATTCCAGGGAGTGCTTGAGCAACATTTCAATGTTCTGCCTGCTCAGAAAATGAGGCAAGGAGCACAGCAAGCCAAATAGACACTCAAAATGTATGCAGCTCTAATATCATAACTACCAGCTAAGAGCACGGTCCTTTTATTTTTCTGTGTAAAGGACAAGTGATTTTCAAGTGGATTTATCAGTTGTTTAATTTAGAGCTGGATAAAAATTTTGCTTTGTACTCAGCAATGATTTATAATAACCTTCTTGGCTCTTTAGAAGTCAAACTCAGTCCTGCAACTTCTCAAAAACAACTCGCATTGATTTCAGAAGGGATTCACAGTCTTTACTTCAGAGTGGACTAATTTCTTACCTCACTGAACGCTTTATGAGCACTATTTGACTATCTCAGTTTCCCTGTGAGACCAGTGAACACTATCGCCACTTTGCAGAAGGGGTAGCTGAAGCCTGGGGATAAGTGACTTCCTCATAGTTATACAGGAAGCTGATGGCATGGCAAGGAGAGACATCAGGAATTTCTAGGGTCTAGTGCCATCCTCAGGCTTCCGGCTTCTAGTCCTGTCTCTATTTTACTAATCCATACATCGTAATTATCTGAAACATTAAACTAGAGGCTTGTTGATTGGATTCACTCTGCTGGTTGTTTTGTCCTTACTTGTGGTAATCCCTGACACAGTAGATTTTGTTTTCAGCATCTACAGTGAATGGCACGCCATCCAGACACTCGTTGCAGACCACACATCGGAAGCAGCCTGGATGATATGATTTCCCTAGAGCCTGCAGGATCTGCAATAAACCAAGAGACAGGAAAAGAATGCATGAATGGGCATTAAAGGTGAAAATAATATACTCAGAGTATTACATCAGACAGTGCTGCACAGTCGTCAGCAGTGCTGTGCATTTTCTCAGGCACCTCATCGACAGAATGAGTTAACAGGGACACAAAGGGCAGCTGGAATCAATATGTAACACCTGGTTCCAAAGACAGAATTTTTAGCATGGTAAGAAAACAATTTACAGAGTCTCAGACAAGGTATTTAGCATTACAAAGGATAGAAGTGACAGAATTTAAGGGGGAAAATAATTTCTGAAGCCAACAGGTGGAGATTCAGAATCACAGAATCACAGAATGGTTGAGGTTGGAAGGGACCTCTGGAGATCATCTAGCCCAACCCCCCTGCGCAAGCAGGGTCACCTAGAGCACGTTGCACAGGATCGCGTCCAGGCGGGGTTTGAATATCTCCAGAGAAGGAGACTCCACAACCTCTCTGGGCAACCTGTTCCAGTGCTCTGTCACCCTCACAGTGAAGAAGTTTTTCCTCATGTTAAGATGGAACTGT